>NC_092227.1:44154915-44159915 GCF_036320965.1 Panulirus ornatus
GAACCGCATGGCTGGGGAGTGGAGAGCAGTGAGTGTTGTGTTGTGTTGAAGTGATGATCAGATAGCACGAGTGTTATAACCCAGGCAGGTTCAGTCTATTGGCCTTTCTTCTTTTAAGCTGCACTCCTCACCTGGCCTGTCCCTCCCTCCCGATCCACCAAAAAAAAAAAGAATGAATAAACAAAGGCATCAAAAGATTGGCATAAATCACAGAGGCACGATTGCTCACAGGAAGAAAAACTTGAAGAAAATGAGTAGAGAAACTTTCCAGAGAAAACTGATCTGTAGATAGAGGTATGGAGGACTCAAATAAGTGGGCTGGAGAAGCTGTATGTTCAGTTCGTCAAGGGTTAGGACATCACGTCTGTTCTGACTGTTCCCATCATTATGATGGCCAAGAAGGCTAGTGATTTAGATTTTTTTGTCTTCCTGTCGGCCAGACTATTACTATTGTAGTGGACACGACACCCAAACCTCTCTGATAATGTTTTATCAAAGGATTATCTGATGTCTGTCACGAATGGAACTGGAGTTGGGCTCGCGCACCCAGAAAGCACGGGTTACAAACCGCAGCAGTGAGGAAGGTGATGTAGACGACACTGGTACACGAAAGTGAAGTGACAGGATAGAGAAAAGAATGCTACAAGAAGCAGTGGATCATCAGGGTGAAGATATGCGTAACAACCACAGATGAAGGAAAGAGGGACGAGAAGCCGTGGATAAGTAGTGAAGATGGAGACATTGAGAGTAAGGGAGAAGGAGACTGAATGAACTGGTCGAACATGAGAAGAGACCACGGCAGACACAGAGTAGAATTGGGAATGGGATCAGATACAGGCGGAGGAGGAGATGGTGAACCTGGAGTGTGCTGGCATTGTTCTCCAAGTATGTGTTAACATGTATCATCGCGAGGATGACAATACTGGCTTCAGCACCCAGGTGTGAGGACATTAAACTTGATTGCTACTTAAGAGCGGCCCTGAAAGTCGAAGAAAGCTGTGGATATAAGGCATATGATATACCTCCCAGTTCCTCCTCGTCGTCTCTGTTCCCTTGTAGAAATATGAACCTGGTAAATCACTTGCCAAGTACCAGTTGATGTCACTTTTATATCCCTTTCAAATGAAGAACCATAGACAACAAAAAAAATGTTGGTTCAGCAAGAGAGAAAAAGAAGTACCATTCAGGGTATGAAAAACTACGATAAATTATTGATGGTATTTTAGTATTGATTTTTTTGGGACTAGGTTTAGCTCTGTAAGACTTCGATCATTCGTGTAGTATTTGAGTGGAACCTGTATATTGAAGACTTGTTGAGATTCAATGGGAAATGAATGAATAAGCAAAATATAAGATCAAGGAAACAGAAGGAACTTAAGAGAAGAAACCAAAGATTATAATCGTCGTATGGCATTTTGTTGTGTCATGTCGAAGTTATGCTGTCAGTGGATTGAACCAGGGCATGTGAAGCATCTGGAGTAAACCATGGAAAGTTTTGTGGGGCCTGGATGTGGAGAGGGAGCTGTGGTTTCGGTGCATTACACATGACAGCAAGAGACAGTGTGAACCAATGTGCCCTCTGTTGTCTTTTCCTAGCGCTACCTCGCGCGCGCGCGAGGGGGTGGAGGGGGTGCCATTTCATGTGTGGTGAGGTGGCGATAGGAATAGATGAAGGCATCAAGTATGAATATGTACATGTGTGTGTATATATATATATATATATATATATATATATATATATATATATATATATATATATATATATATGTGTGTGTGTGTCTGTGTATGTATATACACGTGTATGTGGGTGGGTTGGGCCATTTTTTCGTCTGTTTCCCTGCACTACCTCGCTAAAGCGGGAGACAGCGACAAAGTATAACAAAAAAAGAAAAAGATATATGTATATATATATATATATATATATATATATATATATATATATATATATATATATATATATATATATATATATTTTTTTTTTTTTTTTATACTTTGTCGCTGTCTCCCGCGTTTGCGAGGTAGCGCAAGGAAACAGACGAAAGAAATGGCCCAACCCCCCCCCCCCGCCCCATACACATGTACATACACACGTCCACACACGCAAATATACATACCTACACAGCTTTCCATGGTTTACCCCAGACGCTTCACATGCCTTGATTCAATCCACTGACAGCACGTCAACCCCTGTATACCACATCGCTCCAATTCACTCTATTCCTTGCCCTCCTTTCACCCTCCTGCATGTTCAGGCCCCGATCACACAAAATCTTTTTCACTCCATCTTTCCACCTCCAATTTGGTCTCCCTCTTCTCCTCGTTCCCTCCACCTCCGACACATATATCCTCTTGGTCAATCTTTCCTCACTCATTCTCTCCATGTGCCCAAACCATTTCAAAACACCCTCTTCTGCTCTCTCAACCACGCTCTTTTTATTTCCACACATCTCTCTTACCCTTACGTTACTTACTCGATCAAACCACCTCACACCACACATTGTCCTCAAACATCTCATTTCCAGCACATCCATCCTCCTGCGCACAACTCTATCCATAGCCCACGCCTCGCAACCATACAACATTGTTGGAACCACTATTCCTTCAAACATACCCATTTTTGCTTTCCGAGATAATGTTCTCGACTTCCACACATTTTTCAAGGCTCCCAAAATTTTCGCCCCCTCCCCCACCCTATGATCCACTTCCGCTTCCATGGTTCCATCCGCTGCCAGATCCACTCCCAGATATCTAAAACACTTCACTTCCTCCAGTTTTTCTCCATTCAAACTCACCTCCCAATTGACTTGACCCTCAACCCTACTGTCCTAATAACCTTGCTCTTATTCACATTTACTCTTAACTTTCTTCTTCCACACACTTTACCAAACTCAGTCACCAGCTTCTGCAGTTTCTCACATGAATCCGCCACCAGCGCTGTATCATCAGCGAACAACAACTGACTCACTTCCCAAGCTCTCTCATCCCCAACAGACTTCATACTTGCCCCTCTTTCCAGGACTCTTGCATTTACCTCCTTAACAACCCCATCCATAAACAAATTAAACAACCATGGAGACATCACACACCCCTGCCGCAAACCTACATTCACTGAGAACCAATCACTTTCCTCTCTTCCTACACGTACACATGCCTTACATCCTCGATAAAAACTTTTCACTGCTTCTAACAACTTGCCTCCCACACCATATATTCTTAATACCTTCCACAGAGCATCTCTATCAACTATGTATATAATATGCGTTGCCGGACTTCGCCTGATTGTAGTAATGGGGTGTAGAAGTGTGTGCCACGGGTACAGAAGAACAGTTTACTTACCCCTCCAGTTCTGAGGGGGAAGTGGATGGTCTGGAAGATGTATCTCAATATATTCTGTTTAACGTACTGCTGGAACGTGTATCACTGAGATAATCAAGTCGCATGGCTTCTTAACGGTTACTGGTACCCTGAACACATATTTCATCAAGTGCGATAAATTACGGGACAAACGATGGTTGGGCAGTTAGTATGTCGTGGCCATGCCGCTTACTGGTTGTCGTTTTGTAGAGCGTAACCTTATCTAGCCAGGACGACTCTGACCTCAGTGTTTAAGGCCAGACCACCTCGCTGGGACCTTGGGTCTGTGTGGGTCTGTGTGACTCGTGATTTGGTTCTGCGCTGAGGTTGGCCACAGTAACCAAACTTGTATGGCGTCCCCATACGTGTAACACATGCAGTAACGTCATGGTAAAAAGAGTGACTGTGTTGAAAGAAGCGTCATTGAAGGAAGGCTGTGCTTTCACGACTTGTGTGAGGTTTAGAGAAGCCGACAGAATGCCAGGATCCGTAGATGAATTTCCAAATATACTTATAAACTTTGTTTTTATATTACAGGTGAAGTGTTCCTGTAACTTAGACGAAGCTTTGAAATTTGCATTTGTATTTTGAGTCATTAAACGAGCTGTCAGTATGAAACGTGTATGTGAATTGGGTGTTCGCAATTTACATATTACAAATATCGGTTCGCATTTGATCACCTGAGAGAGAGAGAGAGAGAGAGAGAGAGAGAGAGAGAGAGAGAGAGAGAGAGAGAGAGAGAGAGAGCGATGTGAGCTCTCCCCAGGAAGCCCGGGTGTGAAGACTGGATAAGCGAGGTGTATAAATCCTCTTTGTTTATTCATGCCAGCGGCGTTGGTGGTCCTTGGTCAGTGTGGAGAACACGCGCTGTGTCCCAGGCCTTGGGTGAGGGTGGGTCTGGGAGCTGCGGAGGAGTTGGTGTGGTCAGGCCTTTTTTGGTGAGCTGTGACGAGGCTATGTACAGTCAGCTTGTATGAGCTGCGAGGGGGATTAGCTGTGTTAGGCTTCTGTGAGCAGCGAGGAGGGTTTGTGGAGGTCATCCTTTTTGAGGTGTGGGGGGGGGGGGGGTTGTGGAGGTCAGCGTCAGTGAGGTGTGAGGGAAGGACTGATCGAAAACCTAGGGTTGGGAGAGGTTGTGGTGGAGAGGAAACTAGGAATGGCTGGGGTTGTCTTGGTAAATACTGGGAGTGGATGGAGGTGTGGGGTTATTAGGGACGATGTTGTAGGTAGTTGTGAAGTTGTGGGGGAAGGAGGGCGGACATTAAAGGGGTTTTCTGCCGTGGGCGTGTCTGGTACGGAAGCTACAATAACACTTACATATTCCTTACTCCTCCTTGTTAAGTATTTATCTTAGGTATTCTCATGTTGTCTATTTTGTTTGTATAGCGTCATCTTATTAATATATGAGTTATATTTCGTCCGGCAGTCATCATGGTATATGATTCTTATAAACGTGTTGGTGCATTTCGTTATATAGTATACTCCTACGTCATTCGTTTAATACAAGTCAATATTTTCAAAATGCATTAGAATATTTTCAAAGTAGTATTGAATTTGGTTTACCAGATAGCTTATAAAATTTTCATGATTTTCCAAAAATCAATTAAGTTCCGATTCGGTATCAAAGATGGAGGTGTCCACGAGTT
>NC_092227.1:44164915-44187415 GCF_036320965.1 Panulirus ornatus
CCAGCACATCTACCCTCCTCCGCACAAATCTATCTGTAGCCCACACCTCACAACCATATAACATTGTTGGAACCACTATTCCTTCAAACATACCCATTTTTGCTTTCCAAGACAACGTTCTCGCCTTTCACACATTCTTCAACGCTCCCAGAACTTTCGCCCCCTCCCCCACCCTGTGACTCGCTTCCGCTTCCATGTTTCCATCCGCAACCAAATTCACTCCCAGATATCTAAAACACTTCACTTCCTCCAGTTTTTCTCCATTCAAACTTACCTCTCAATTTACTTGTCTCTCAACCCTACTGCACCTAATAACCTTGCTCTTATTCACATTTACTCTCAGCTTTCTTCTTTCACACACTTTACCAAACTCGGTCACAAACTTCTACAGTTTCTCACCCGGATCAGCCACCAGCGCTGTATTATCAGCGAACAACAAATGACTCACTTCCCAAGCCCTTTCATCCCAACAGACTGCATGCTTGCACCTCTCTCCAAAGCTCTTGCATCCACCTCCCTAACAACCCCATCCATAAACAAATTAGATAACGATGGAGACATAACGCACCCCTGCCGCAAACCGACACTCACTGGAAACCAGTCACTTTCCTCTCTTCCTACTCGTACACATGCCTTACATCCTCGATAAAAGCTTTTCACTGCTTCTAGCAACTTACTTCCCACACCTTATACTCTTATACCTTCCACAGAGTATCTCTATCAACTCTATCATATGCCCTCTCTAGATCCATAAATGTTACATACAAATCCATCTGTTTTTCTAAGTATGTCTCGCACACATTCTTCAAAGCAAACACCTGATCCACACATCCTCTACCACTTCTGAAACCACACTGCTCTTCACCAATCTGATGCTCTGTACATGCCTTGACCCTCTCAATCAATACCCTCCTATATAATTTCCCAGGAATGCTCAAGAAACGTATGTCTGTAATTTGAACACTCGCCTTTATCCCCTTTGCCTTGGTACAGTGGCACTATGCACGCATTCCGCCAATCCTCAGGCACTTCACCATGAACCATACTTATGTTGAATATCTTCACCAACAAGTCAACAACACAGTCCCCCCCCCCCTTATATATATATATATATATATATATATATATATATATATATATATATATATATATATATATATATATATATATATTTTTTTTTTTTTTTTTATACTTTGTCGCTGTCTCCCGCGTTTGCGAGGTAGCGCAAGGAAACAGACGAAAGAAATGGCCCAACCCACCCCCATACACATGTATATACATACGTCCACACACGCAAATATACATACCTACACAGCTTTCCATGGTTTACCCCAGACGCTTCACATGCCTTGATTCAATCCACTGACAGCACGTCAGCCCCGGTATACCACATCGCTCCAATTCACTCTGTTCCTTGCCCTCCTTTCACCCTCCTGCATGTTCAGGCCCCGATCACACAAAATCTTTTTCACTCCATCTTTCCACCTCCAATTTGGTCTCCCTCTTCTCCTTGTTCCCTCCACCTCCGACACATATATCCTCTTGGTCAATCTTTCCTCCCTCATCCTCTCCATGTGCCCAAACCACTTCAAAACACCCTCTTCTGCTCTCTCAACCACGCTCTTTTTATTTCCACACATCTCTCTTACCCTTACGTTACTCACTCGATCAAACCACCTCACACCACACATTGTCCTCAAACATCTCATTTCCAGCACATCCATCCTCCTGCGCACAACTCTATCCATAGCCCACGCCTCGCAACCATACAACATTGTTGGAACCACTATTCCTTCAAACATACCCATTTTTGCTTTCCGAGATAATGTTCTCGACTTCCACACATTCTTCAAGGCCCCCAGAATTTTCGCCCCCTCCCCCACCCTATGATCCACTTCCGCTTCCATGGTTCCATCCGCTGCCAGATCCACTCCCAGATATCTAAAACAGTTCACTTCCTCCAGTTTTTCTCCATTCAAACTCACCTCCCAATTGACTTGACCCTCAACCCTACTGTACCTAATAACCTTGCTCTTATTCACATTTACTCTTAACTTTCTTCTTCCACACACTTTACCAAACTCAGTCACCAGCTTCTGCAGTTTCTCAGATGAATCAGCCACCAGCGCTGTGTCATCAGCGAACAACAAGTGACTCACTTCCCAAGCTCTCTCATCCCCAACAGACTTCATACTTGCCCCTCTTTCCAAAACTCTTGCATTTACCTCCCTAACAACCCCATCCATAAACAAATTAAACAACCATGGAGACATCACACACCCCTGCCGCAAACCTACATTCACTGAGAACCAATCACTTTCAATCATATATATATATATATATATATATATATATATATATATATATATATATATATATATATATACTGCTATTGACGTTTGTGTGAATAAATTGTACATTTCCTTTTCCATAGCCAGAGGTTGAACCATTATGTGACATTCATTTTTTTTTCATTCATTTCAAGCTAAAAGTTTGTTTTCTAAATTGTTTCTTACATTTTTCATATGTATATATATGTATGTGTGTGTGTGTGTGTGTATATGTATATATATATGTATATTATCCCTGGGGATAGGGGTGAAAGAATACTTCCCACGTATTCCTCGCGTGTCGTAGAAAGCGACTAGAGGGGACGGGAGCGGGGGGCCGGAAATCCTCCCCTCCTTGTATTAACTTTCTAAAATGGGAAACAGAAGAAGGAGTCACGCGGGGAGTGATCCTCCTCCTCGAAGGCTCAGAGTGGGGTGCCTAAATGTGTGTGGATGTAACCAAGATGTGAAAAAAGGAGAGATAGGTAGTATGTTTGAGGAAAGGAACCTGGATGTTTTGGCTCTGAGTGAAACGAAGCTCAAGGGTAAAGGGGAAGAGTGGTTTGGAAATGTCTGGGGAGTGAAGTCAGGGGTTAGTGAGAGGACAAGAGCAAGGGAAGGAGTAGCAATACTCCTGAAGCAGGAGTTGTGGGAGTATGTGATAGAATGTAAGAAAGTAAATTCTCGATTAATATGGGTAAAATTGAAAGTTGATGGAGAGAGGTGGGTGATTATTGGTGCATATGCACCTGGGCATGAGAAGAAAGATCATGAGAGGCAAGTGTTTTGGGAGCAGCTAAATGAGTGTGTTAGCGGTTTTGATGCACGAGACCGGGTTATAGTGATGGGTGATTTGAATGCAAAGGTGAGTAATGTGGCAGTTGAGGGAATAATTGGTATGCATGGGGTGTTCAGTGTTGTAAATGGAAATGGTGAAGAGCTTGTAGATTTATGTGCTGAAAAAGGACTGATGATTGGGAATACCTGGTTTAAAAAGCGAGATATACATAAGTATACTTATGTAAGTAGGAGAGATGGCCAGAGAGCGTTATTGGATTACGTGTTAATTGACAGGCGTGCGAAAGAGAGACTTTTGGATGTTAATGTGCTGAGAGGTGCAACTGGAGGGATGTCCGATCATTATCTTGTGGAGGCTAAGGTGAAGATTAGTATGGGTTTTCAGAAAAGAGGAGTGAATGTTGGGGTGAAGAAGGTGGTGAGAGTGAGTGAGCTTGGGAAGGAGACCTGTGTGGGGAAGTACCAGGAGAGACTGTGTACAGAATGGAAAAAGGTGAGAACAATGGAAGTAAGGGGAGTGGGGGAGGAATGGGATGTATTTAGGGAATCAGTGATGGATTGCGCAAAAGATGCTTGTGGCATGAGAAGAGTGGGAGGGGGGCTGTTTAGAAAGGGTAGTGAGTGGTGGGATGAAGAAGTAAGAGTATTAGTGAAAGAGAAGAGAGAGGCATTTGGACGATTTTTGCAGGGAAAAAATGCAATTGAGTGGGAGAAGTATAAAAGAAAGAGACAGGAGGTCAAGAGAAAGGTGCAAGAGGTGAAAAAAAGGGCAAATGAGAGTTGGGGTGAGAGACTATCAGTAAATTTTAGGGAGAATAAAAAGATGTTCTGGAAGGAGGTAAATAGGGTGCGTAAGACAAGGGAGCAAATGGGAACTTCAGTGAAGGGCGTAAATGGGGAGGTGATAACAAGTAGCGGTGATGTGAGAAGGAGATGGAATGAGTATTTTGAAGGTTTGTTGAATGTGTCTGATGACAGAGTGGCAGATATAGGGTGTTTTGGTCGAGGTGGTGTGCAAAGTGAGAGGGTTAGGGAAAATGATTTGGTAAACAGAGAAGAGGTAGTAAAAGCTTTGCGGAAGATGAAAGCCGGCAAGGCAGCAGGTTTGGATGGTATTGCAGTGGAATTTATTAAAAAAGGGGGTGACTGTATTGTTGACTGGTTGGTAAGGTTATTTAATGTATGTATGACTCATGGTGAGGTGCCTGAGGATTGGCGGAATGCGTGCATAGTGCCATTGTACAAAGGCAAAGGGGATAAGAGTGAGTGCTCAAATTACAGAGGTATAAGTTTGTTGAGTATTCCTGGTAAATTATATGGGAGGGTATTGATTGAGAGGGTGAAGGCATATACAGAGCATCAGATTGGGGAAGAGCAGTGCGGTTTCAGAAGTGGTAGAGGATGTGTGGATCAGGTGTTTGCTTTGAAGAATGTATGTGAGAAATACTTAGAAAAGCAAATGGATTTGTATGTAGCATTTATGGATCTGGAGAAGGCATATGATAGAGTTGATAGAGATGCTCTGTGGAAGGTATTAAGAATATATGGTGTTGGAGGCAAGTTGTTAGAAGCAGTGAAAAGTTTTTTATCGAGGATGTAAGGCATGTGTACGTGTAGGAAGAGAGGAAAGTGATTGGTTCTCAGTGAATGTAGGTTTGCGGCAGGGGTGTGTGATGTCTCCATGGTTGTTTAATTTGTTTATGGATGGGGTTGTAAGGGAGGTAAATGCAAGAGTCCTGGAAAGAGGGGCAAGTATGAAGTCTGTTGGGGATGAGAGAGCTTGGGAAGTGAGTCAGTTGTTGTTCGCTGATGATACAGCGCTGGTGGCTGATTCATGTGAGAAACTGCAGAACCTGGTGACTGAGTTTGGTAAAGTGTGTGGAAGAAGAAAGTTGAGAGTAAATGTGAATAAGAGCAAGGTTATTAGGTACAGTAGGGGTGAGGGTCAAGTCAATTGGGAGGTGAGTTTGAATGGAGAAAGACTGGAGGAAGTGAAGTGTTTTAGATATCTGGGAGTGGATCTGTCAGCGGATGGAACCATGGAAGCGGAAGTGGATCATAGGGTGGGGGAGGGGGCGAAAATTTTGGGAGCCTTGAAAAATGTGTGGAAGTCGAGAACATTATCTCGGAAAGCAAAAATGGGTATGTTTGAGGGAATAGTGGTTCCAACAATGTTGTATGGTTGCGAGGCGTGGGCTATGGATAGAGATGTGCGCAGGAGGATGGATGTGCTGGAAATGAGATGTTTGAGGACAATGTGTGGTGTGAGGTGGTTTGATCGAGTAAGTAACGTAAGGGTAAGAGAGATGTGTGGAAATAAAAAGAGCGTGGTTGAGAGAGCAGAAGAGGGTGTTTTGAAATGGTTTGGGCACATGGAGAGAATGAGTGAGGAGAGATTGACCAAGAGGATATATGTGTCGGAGGTGGAGGGAACGAGGAGAAGAGGGAGACCAAATTGGAGGTGGAAAGATGGAGTGAAAAAGATTTTGTGTGATCGGGGCCTGAACATGCAGGAGGGTGAAAGGAGGGCAAGGAATAGAGTGAATTGGAGTCATGTGGTATACAGGGGTTGACGTGCTGTCAGTGGATTGAATCAAGGCATGTGAAGCGTGTGGGGTAAACCATGGAAAGCTGTGTAGGTATGTATATTTGCGTGTGTGGACGTGTGTATGTACATGTGTATGGGGGGGGGGGGTTGGGCCATTTCTTTCGTCTGTTTCCTTGCGCTACCTCGCAAACGCGGGAGACAGCGACAAAGTATAAAAAAAAAAAAAAAAAAAATATATATATATATATATATATGTGTGTGTGTGTGTGTGTGTTTGTGTATTCGTGCAAAGGTACAAATATTCATGTTTAAACAGAGTTTCGCTGCCAGTAGCGCGGGTAATCTGACCACTGGCAACAGAGGCAGTATAGTGCAGTGTAATTATACTGAACAGCCTCGTTTGTGGCGTCTTAGTTGCCCTTTACTCAAATAAAAGAGTTTGTTCTGGACGGGGCAAGCAACACCAGGTTTTAGCGAGAAATGTATATTTTTCTCTATGAATGGCGATGGGTTTAGATTTTTAAACGGGTGTATTTTTAGGGGGTTTGGTAAATTCGCGAAGGAATGTTTGTTTTTCCATTACTCAAGAAATCAGGAATACACGTTTTCACAGACCTGTACGTATTGATGAAGTCGTGAGTACTGACTATCACATATTTGTTTTGAGGTGAAAATAGAATTATGAATCCCACATATTGTTCTTGTTCTTCATAACCGTCAGACCGTATGTTTTAAACGCTTTAACCGTAATATTATTTGTTCTCGACAAATTGCTAAACGTACATTAGCAGTTAAGCCGCACGTAGTTTAGCTTCAGTAACACTCGTTAACTGTACTGTATACACGTTAACCGTACTGTATACACGTTAACCGTACTGTATACATGTTTACCGTACTGGATACACGTTAGCCGTACTGTATACTCGTCAACCGTACTGTATACTCGTTAACCGTTCTGTATACACGTTAACCGTATTGTATACACGTTAACCGTATTGTATACACGTTAACCGTACTGTATACTCGTTAACCGTATTGTATACTCGTTAACCGTACTGTATACGCGTTAACCGTACTGTATACACGTTAGCCGTACTGTATACTCGTTAACCGTACTGTATACACGTTAACCGTACTGTATACACGTTAACCGTACTGTGTACTCGTTAACCGTACTGTATACTCGTTAACCGTTCGTTGGTTATTCCCATTAACGCTCACAAGACGGAGCGTCCATCATTAAAGCTTTAGCCATTGGTTATGCGTCAGGAGGCAGCAGCTGTGACTGAGCACAGTGGAACCATCTGTTTCCACGTAGTCTTACGCTAATTGGTATCACTATGCAAACATAATTACGTGGAAAATTAATTATCGACTGTGATGAGCTAGTGCTTGCCTCCTCCTCCTTCAGGAGCGCGTGTACCCTGGGGCCTGAGGCCTGCTGGAGACCATGTGGGTGTGATACATGACCATGAGTGCAGTGGGTGTTGTGTGCTGCTGATACCCAGTGGTACATGTGCCAGTAGTGACCACTGAATGTGGTACATAACCATGGGTACAGTGGCTGTCAGCTTGCTACTACCCCCATGGTACAGGTATCGGGGGCGACTCATGTGAGCCTGATACATAACCTTGGATACATGGCCATTTACCTGACGCTGTGTCATAGTAATACTATTATACTACAGCGTTCCACCTGATGGAATTGGGTTATGACTCTCACAAACAACCACTTTGATGCAAACGAACACGTTCATATATGTATATATATATATATATATATATATATATATATATATATATATATATATATATATATATATATATATATGTTGGGAAGAATGATAATTTTGCGCGTGCTCAAGTACATTCCTATGAGTCCACGGGGAAAAATGCGACATGATAAGTTCCAAAGTGCACTTTCATGTAATAATCACATCATCAGGGGAGATACCAAATGGCGTCGTAGCTACGTCTCTTCGTTGTATATCAGCTGACATATTTCTTTCTTGTATCTTCTCTGATGATGTGATTATTACACGAAAGTGCACTTGGGAACTTAACGTGTTATATTTTACCCCATGGACTCATAGGAATATATATATATATATATATATATATATATATATATATATATATATATATATATATATATTTTATTTATTTTGCTTTGTCGCGGTCTCCCGCATTAGCGAGGTAGCGCAAGGAAACAGACGAAAGAATGGCCCGACCCACCCACATACAGATGTATATACATAAACGTCCACACACGCAAATATACATACCTATACATCTCAACGTATACATATATATACACACAGACATATACATATATACACATGTACATAATTCATACTGTCTGCCTTTATTCATGCCCATCACCACCCTGCCACACATGAAATAACCCCCTCCCCCCTTCCCCCTCATGTGTGCGAGGTAACGCTAGGAAGACAACAAAGGCCACATTCGTTAACACTCAGTCTCTAGCTGTCATGTGATAATGCACCGAAACCACAGCTCCCTTTCCACATCCAGGCCCCACAGAACTTTCCATGGTTTACCCCAGACGCTTCACATGCCCTGGTTCAATCCGTTGACAGCACGTCGACCCCGGTATACCACATCGTTCCAATTCACTCTATTCCTCGCTCGCCTTTCACCCTCCTGCATGTTCAGGCCCCGATCACTCAAAATCTTTTTCACTCCATCTTTACACCTCCAATTCGGTCTCCCACTTCTCCTCGTTCCCTCCACCTCTGACACATATATCCTCTTTGTCAATCTTTCCTCACTCATTCTCTCCATGTGACCAAAGCATTTCAAAACACCCTCTTCTGCTCTCTCAACCACACTCTTTTTATTACCACACATCTCTCTTACCCTATTATTACTTGATCAAACCACTTCACACCACATATTGTCCTTAAACATCTAATTTCCAGCACATCCATCCTCCTGCGCATAACTCTATCCGTAGCCCACGCCTTGCAACCATACAACATTGTTGGAACCACTATTCCTTCAAACATACCCATTTTTGCTTTCCGAGATAATGTTCTCGACTTCCACACATTCTTCAAGGCTCCCAGAATTTTCGCCCCCCCCCCCCCCACCACCACCACCACCACCACCACCACCACCACCACCCACCCTATGATTCACTTCCGCTTCCATGGTTCCATCCGCTGCCAAATCCACTCCCAGATATTTAAAACACTTCACTTCCTCCAGTTTTTCTCCATTCAAACTTACCTCCCAACTGACTTGACCCTCAACCCTACTGTACCCAATAACCTTGCTCTTATTCACATTTACTCTCAACTTTCTTCTTTCACACACTTTGCCAAACTTAGTCACCAGCTTCTGCAGTTTCTCACATGAATCAGCCACCAGCGCTGTACCATCAGCGAACAACAACTGACTCACTTCCCAAGCTCTCTCATCCACAACAGACTACATACTTGCCCCTCTTTCCAAAACTCTTGCATTCACCTCCCTAACAACCCCATCCATAAACAAATCAAACAACCATAGAGACATCACACACCCCTGCCGCAGCCTACATTCACTGAGAACCAATCACTTTCCTCTCTTCCTACACGTACACATGCCTTACATCCTCGATAAAAACTTTTCACTGCTTCTAACAACTTGCCCCACGCCATATATTCTTAATACATTCCACAGAGCATCTCTATCAACTCTATCATATGCCTTCTCCAGATCCATAAATGCTATATACAAATCCATTTGCTTTTCTAAGTATTTCTCACATACATTCTTCAAAGGAAACACCTGATCCACACATCCTCTGCCACTTCTGAAACCACACTGCTCTTCCTCAATCTGATGCTGTGTACACGCCTTCACCCTCTCAGTCTATACCCTCCCATATAATTTCCCAGGAATACTCAACAAACTTATACCTCAGTAATTCGAGCACTCACCTTTGTCCCCTTTGCCATTGTACAATGGCACTATGCTAGCATTCCGCCAATCCTCAGGCACCTCACCATGAATCATACATACATTGAATAACCTTACCAACCAGTCAACAATACAGTCATCCCCTTTTTTAAATAAATTCCACTGCAATACCATCCAAACCCGCTGCCTTGCCGGCTTTCATCTTCCGCAAAGCTTTTACTACCTCTTCTCTGATTACCAAATCATCCTCCCTAACCCTCTCACTTTGCACGCCACCTCGACCAAAACACCCTATATCTGCCACTCTATCATCAAACACATTCAACAAACCTTCAAGATACTCACTCCATCTCCTTCTAACATCACCACTACTTATCACCTCCCCATTAGCCCCCTTGACTGAAGTTCCCATTTGATCCCTTGTCTTGCGCACTTTTTATTCTCCCTAAAATTTAATGATACTCTCTCATCCCAACTCTCAGTTGCCCTCTTTTTCACCTCTTGCACCTTTCTCTTGACCTGCCTGTTTCTTTTATAAATCTCCCACTCATTTGCATTATTTCCCTGCAAAAATCGTCCAGATGCCTCTCTCTTCTCTTTCACTGATAATCTTACTTCTTCATCCCACCACTCACTTTATATATATATATATATATATATATATATATATATATATATATATATATATATATATATATAATTTTAGTTTACTTTGTCGCTATCTCCCGCGTTACCGAGGTAACGCAAGGAAACAGACGAAAGAATGGCCCAACCCACCCACATACACATGTATATACATACACGTCCACACAAATATACATACCTATACATCTCAACGTATACATATATATACACACACAGACATATACATATATACACATGTACACAATTCATTCTGTCTGCCTTTATTCCTTCCCATCGCCACCCCGCCACACATGAAATAACAACCCCCTCCCCCCGCATGTGCGCGAGGTAGCTCTAGGAAAAGACAACAAAGGCCACATTCGTTCACACTGGGTCTCTAGCTGTCATGTAATAATGCACCGAAACCACAGCTCCCTTTCCACATCCAGAGCCTACAGAACTTTCCATGGTTCACCCCAGACGCTTCACATGCCCTGGTTCAACCCGTTGACAGCACGTCGACCCCGGTATACCACATCGTTCCAGTTGACTCTATTCCTTGCACGCCTTTCACCCTCCTGCATGTTCAGGCCCCGCTCACTCAAAATCTTTTTCACTCCATCTTTCCACCTCCAATTTGGTCTCCCACTTCTCGTTCCCTCCACCTCTGACACATATATCATCTTGGTCAATCTTTCTTCACTCATTCTCTCCATGTGACCAAAGCATTTCAAAACACCCTCTTCTGCTCTCTCAACCACACTCTTTTTATTACCACACATCTCTCGTACCCTATTATTACTTACTCGATCAAACCACCTCACACCACATATTGTCCTCAAACATCTCATTTCCAGCACATCCACCCTCCTAAGCACACCTCTATCCATAGCCTACGCCTCGCAACCATACAACATTGTTGGAACCACTATTCCTTCAAACGTAGCCATTTTTGCTCTCCGAGATTATGTTGACTTCCACACATTCTTCAACGTTCCCAGAATTTTCGCCCCCTCCCCCACCCTATGATTCACTTCCGCTTCCATGGTTCATTCCGCTGCCAAATCCACTCCCAGATATCTAAAACAGTTCACTTCCTCCAGGTTTTCTCCATTCAAACTTACCTCCCAGTTGACTTGACCCTCAACCCTACTGTACCTAACAACCTTGCTCTTATTCACATTTACTCTCAGCTTTCTTCTTTCACACACTTTACCAAACTCAGTCACCAGCTTCTGCAGTTTCTCACATGAATCAGCCAACAGCGCTGTATCATCAGCGAACAACAACTGACTCACTTCCCAAGCTCTCTCATCCACAACAGACTACATACTTGCCCCTCTTTCCAAAACTCTTGCATTCACCTCCCTAACAACCCCATCCATAAACAAATCAAACAACCATAGAGACATCACACACCCCTGCCGCAAACCTACATTCACTGAGAACCAATCACTTTCCTCTCTTCCTACACGTACACATGCCTTACATTCTCGATAAAAACTTTTCATTGCTTCTAACAACTTACCTCCCACACCATATATTCTTAATACCTTCCACAGAGCATCTCTACAACTCTATCATATGCCTTCTCCAGATCCATAACTGCTACATACAAATCCATTTGCTTTTCTCAGTATTTCTCACATACATTCTTCAAAGCAAACACCTGATCCGCAGTGTGATTTCTACGGCTAACTCCGTAAAACGGTACAGTGGCTACACAGTTTACTGGATTTCAGAGGTCTTGTGTTATTATTACAATAGACGTTGGTTTCTGCTGGGTAGCTGGTCTGTGTGTTCCAGGTCAGTGTTTGTGGAGGATCACAGGGAATGTGGAGGAACAGTCGGTGAATATTTATTTTTTTCCCGTTGTATAAGACGCCGGGGTTCCCTAATTCACTATTACGAATGACCTTGTTATACACATTGTGTAGAATTCGTTATGAATAGTGTACCTGACCTCTTTAGCATGACCTGAACAAAAAAGGTCATCAAAGGCCATGCCACCCTACCCCAGGGTCGTACATTCGTACCGTAGGGTCGTGCATTTATACCACATGGTCTTACATTTGTATCACGGGGTCGTACATTTGTATTACGGGGTCGTACATTTATACCACAGGGTCGTACATTTATATCACAGGGTTGTACATTTGTACCACAGGGTCATACATTTGTACCACAGGGTCGTACATTTATACCACAGGGTCGTGCATTTGTACCACAAGGTCGTATATTTGTACCACAGGGTCGTACATTTATACCACAGAGTCGTACATTTGTACCACAAGGTCGTATATGTACCACAGGGTCGTACATTTGTACCACAGGGTCGTACATTTATACCACAGGGTTGTACATTTGTACCACAGGGTCATACATTTATATCATAGGGTCGTACATTTATACCACAGGGTCGTACATTTGTACCACAAGGTCGTATATGTACCACAGGGTCGTACATTTGTACCACAGGGTCGTACATTTATACCACAGGGTTGTACATTTGTACCACAGGGTCGTACATTTATACCACAGGGTCGTACATTTATACCACAGGGTCATACATTTGTACCACAGGGTCGTACATTTATACCACAGGGTCATACATTTGTACCACAGGGTCGTACATTTATACCACAGGGTTGTACATTTGTACCACAGGGTCATACATTTGTACCACAGGGTTGTACATTTATACCACAGGGTTGTACATTTGTACCACAAGGTCGTACATTTATATCATAGGGTCGTACATTTGTACCACAATTTCGTACATTTGTACCCCAGGATTCATACATTTGTGCATGCCTTTGTGCCCGAGGGTCGTCCCGAAGTGTCCCAGAGTCGTCCCATCGTACACAAGGGTTTAATAGAGCGCTCTTTAGAACGTAACATTTTCACATGACGTCATTATAGATGAAACGGTATATACGTATGACAGATATGACGACCACCACCACACCTTGCCTGACCACGTCACTTTTGACCTATCGCAGCGGGCGTTGCGCTCGTCTTCTCCACGCCAAGCAATACTCTCCATTATCTCTTCTTCTCATATTTGTTCTTGTCCAGTAAATAAGATGGTTTCTTAAAGCTTGTTCACCCAGATGACTCGGCCAGACCAGACTGCTGCCAACCAGAATTTATGGTGGTTCCGTTTTGTTCCAGGGGCAGTTAGAGTAGTTTGGTTGGTTGGTTTTAAAGAGGTAATTACCCCCACTACACGTGTGTGTGTGTGAGTGTGTGTGTGTGTGGGGGGGGGGACATTATGCCGCCACCATTGTGTGTAATCGCTTAATTGTACTGTACCGGGAGGTGGTTAAACACTCGTGTGTGTGTGTGTGTGTGTGTGTGTGTGTGTGTGTGTGTGTGTTTAATGCGTGGCAGGACATCAAACAACACAAGGGCTATTTTTACGCATCATTGTGTATTACGATGTGGTTTATCATTATTTTGATTATTATTAGGAGTCGCTCATTAGGAGAACGGGGCTTTTTATTTTGGTGTGTCTAATTATTTTCGTCAATATGCCCTTATTATATTAGATGTCTTTTTTGTGTGTGTGTGGTGTGTGTGTGTGTGTGTGTGTGTGTGTGTGTGTCCACCCTCCCCCACTTTCCTTTTTATTCACATTCTTCTGTGTCGGGTCCTGGTGATTTTTCTTCATGCACCTATTTCATTGATTTCGCTCCCAGTTTTGATGAACTCGTCCGTAATTGATGTGTTGCAGTGTACCAATCCGGGTTGTCACCGCATCCGGCCGGCGTACTGAGGAATCTTGGGTGTCTAGAATATATATATATATATATATATATATATATATATATATATATATATATATATATATATATATATATATATATAATTACGTTTCAGTACATGGCTAAGCGTCTGTTATGGCGATTGGTAATGCCTATGCTTTGCCAAATACACTGGAGTTTGGTGACCAGCCTCGTCTTGCCTCGTGTCCCTCAGTGTGCGTGGCCAGGCTGATCAAGGATTCAGCACATCTGTGTCTCTCGAGGTTTTTTTTTCCAAATTTATTTTCTTTCCGTTTAAGTCTACTACGGTCATTTATGAAAGTCAACATATTATGTAATACACACTATAAGTCTATTATCAGTGTTTTTTATGAACAGGAGAGAGAAAAAAAATGCATTTTCGTTCTTTTTCTGCTCTCTTACACGGGTGTAGATAAAATTTTGTGAAGAGTGAGGCGAGGGGTTGGAAACTGCTCAGCACGGTGTCATTAATGACAGTAATTGGTGTCATTTCTCCCTCCCTCCACTCTCTCTCTCTCTCTCTCTCTCTCTCTCTCTCTCTCTCTCTCTCTCTCTCTCTCTCTCTCTGTCTCTCTCTCTCTCTCCACCTGTCTGCTTCTCTATTTCCTGAGCGCTACGCTCTAGGCCTGCCTTTTGGCAAAATGTCGTTATAAGCACCCATAAATGTGTGTGTGTGTGTGTGTGTGTGTGTGTAAGAGAGAGAGAGAGAGAGAGAGAGAGAGAGAGAGAGAGAGAGAGAGAGAGAGAGAGAGAGGAAATCCCATGAGAACCAGTTCATATAACACTGCGTTAATGCCATATAGAATTTTCGCAGGGAAATTCATAACTTGTTTCAAATATAACGTTAAGAGATAGATAACAGTTTGTTTAGAATGGTCTTGATACACGAAACTATGAAGTATATTGTTGTCCAAAGATGAAGGTAATCGGCCACACAGTAATCATGTAACGTTGCAGCTTGCCAAGAATTATAGTGTGGTCCAGCTAGTGGTGGGGGCACACAAGCAGCCAGCTCTCGGGAGCAAAAACTAAAGTCATTGCGGCGTAGAGCAAGATGGTCAAGTTTGAAAGTTAGCCTGGGAGAGTTAAGTTGGACCACTTTCGACTTAACTCTGTTAAGTAAGGATTATAGCTAGAACTACCCCAGATGTGAGAGCAGTACTCCGTCCAAGGACGAATCAAATCATTGTATTAAAGGAGCAGCTGTTCAGAAGAAAGGAAGTTTCGACATCTAAGCAGGACGCCCAGGGTCTTAGAGGCAGACTTGGATATTTCCGTCATGTGGAGTTTCCAAGAAAGGGTGGATGTTACAGTAATGCGAAGTATGTTCATTGAGTCAAGAGGTGGAATTACAGAATCATCAAAGGAGAGACGAGAGTTGTTAGAAGTTTTCGATGGATACATCTGTAGAAACTGGGTCTTGGAGGCATTTAACTTAACTAGATTTCGTCTACCCCATTGAGATATCCTGTCCTAATCTGAGTTTATTGAGGAGGTTGTGTCAAGACGAGATAAAAAAGATCGAGTGAGAGAGGAAGCTGAATTGAAGGATGTGGATGAATGCTTTGTTGAAAAAGCAGCGTATGAATACATTTGGTTATTTGTGCAAGAGAGGAAATCATTGAAAAAAAAGGAGAAAAAGTGTAGGGGAGAGGACAGAACCTTGAGGGACACCTCTGTTGATTGAGAAAGACAGGGAAGTTGATCAGTCAACATCCATAGTGATAGATCGGCTGGAGAGAAACATAGATATGAAGGAGCAAGATGAGGGGAAAGAAGCCGGAAGAGGGGAGCTTAGAAATGAGATCCCGTTGCCACATCCTGTCAAAAGCCTTAGTAGATATGTCAAGGGCAACCAAACATGACTCCCCATAATCTTTCAAGGATGATGACCAGACATTAGTAAAATAGGAAAGAATATAACAAGTGGATTTCATCATAAGGAAGCCATACTGGTGATCAGAGAGAAGAATATGAGTTTCGAACTGTCTAAGGATATGGGAGTTGAGGAGGGTTGCAAAGACTTTGGAAATGGCAGATGTCAAAGAAATGAGACGGTAGTTAGAGGGGTCAGAACGGTCACCCTTTTTAGGGGTGGGATGTACCATCGTATGCTTCCACGAAAGAAAAATTTTGGTTTTAAACAGAAACGGAAAAGACTAGCAAACTCTTTCAGTACACGGGGATGGATGCCATCAGGACCATAATCCTTGCTTGCGTCATGGGAAAGAAGCGCTTTTCGGACAGTCCGAAAAGAGATTACGGGAAGAGGCGTAGGATTAGTAAGAGGAGCACCAAGGGAGGGGCGGGGGAGGATTGTTAGTCATCCAAGGTGGAGTTGAAGGAGAAACGAGGATCAGAAAATTGCTTTGTATACGGGAGAGACAACTGTAGGACCGTCAGAGTGGAAAAGTGAAGGAAAAGTAGAGCTACAGAAAGACTAAAAAGGCCTATCAGTGGACAACGAGAAGTAATCACACTTGAATAAAGGAACGTTTTGCCTTACGGATAACGTACTTGTAATGATTACAGGTAGTGATAAAAGCTGAATGGGAGTCAAGGAACGAGAGTATTTCCAAGCCTGACATGCCTGATCCCTTGCCTGAATGGCCTCAGAACAGGAAGGTCGTCTTGGAGGAAAAGCCGATAAATTCTTCAATACATGTATATATATATATATATATATATATATATATATATATATATATATATATATATATATATATTATTTTATTATACTTGTCGCTGTCTCCCGCGTTACGAGATAGCGCAAGGAAACAGACGAAAGAATGGCCCAACCCACCCACATACACATGTATATACATACACACCCACACACGCACATTTACGTACCTATACATTTCAATGTATACATACATATACATACACAGACAAATACATATACACACATGTACATACTCACACATGCTACCATCCATTCTCGCCACCATCCCGCCACATATGAAATGGCATCCCCCCTTCCCACCGCGTGTGTGCGAGGTAGCGCTAGAAAAAGACAACAAAGGCCATATTCGTTCACACTCAGTCTCTTGCTGTCATGTTAATGCACCGAAACCACAGCTCCCTTTCCACATCCAGGCCCCACAAAACTTTCCATGGTTTACTCCAATCCATTGATAGCACGTCGACCCCGGTATACCACATCGTTCCAATTCACTTTTCTTTGATGCCTTTCACCCTCCTGTATGTTCAGGCCCCAATTGCTCAAAATCTTTTTCACTCCATCTTTCCACCTTCAATTTGATCTCCCACTTCTCCTCGTTCCCTCTACCTCCGACACATATATCCTCTTTGTCAATCTTTCCTCACTCGTTCTCTCCATGTGACCAAACCATTTCAATACACCCTCCTCTGCTCTCTCAACCACACTCTTTTTATTACCACACATCTCTTTAACCCTCGCATTACTTACTCGATCAAACCACCTCACCACATATTGTCCTCAAACATCTCATTTCCAACACATCCACCCTCCTCCGCACAACCCTACCTGTAGCCCATGCCTCACAACCATATAACATTGTTGGAACCACTATTCCTTCAAACATACCCATTTTTGCTCTCCGAGATAACGTTCTCGCCTTCCACACATACTTCAACGCTTCCAGAACCTTCGCCCCCTCCCCCACCCTGTGACTCGGTTCCGCTCCCATGGTTCCATCCGCTCCCAGATATCTAAAGCACTTCACTTCCTCCAGTTTTTCTCCATTCAAACTTACCTCCCAATTGACTTGTCCCTCAACCCTACTGAACCTAATAACCTTGCTCTTATTCACATTTACTCTCAGCTTTCTTTTTTCACACACTTTATCAAACTCAGTCACCAGCTTCTGCAGTTTCTCACCCGAATCAGCCACTAACGCTGTATCATCAGCGAACAACGACTGACTCGCTTCCCAAGCCCTGTCATCCACAACAGACTGCATACTTGCCCCTCTCTCCGGAACTCTTGCACTCACCTACCTAACAACCCCATCCATAAACAAATGAAACAACCATGGAGACATCACGCACCCCTACCGCAAAGCTACATTCACTGAGAACCAATCACTTTCCTCTCTTCCTACTCGTACACATGCCTTACGTCCTTGATAAAAACTTTTCACTGCTTTTAGCAACTTACCTCCCACACCATATACTCTTGATACCTTCCACGATTATCTCTATCAACTCTATCATATGCCTTCTCCAAATCCATAAGTGCTACATACAAATCCATCTGCATTTCTAAGTATTTCTCACATACATTCTTCAAAGCAAACACATGATCCACATGTTCTCTACCACTTCTGAAACCACACTGCTCTTCACTAATCTGATGCTCTGTACATGCCTTGACCCTCTCAGTCAACACCCAGTCATATAATTTCCCAGGAATACTCAACAAACTTATACCTCTGTAATTTGAACACTCACCTTTATCCCCTTTGCCTTTGTTTAATTGCATTATGCATGCATTCCGCCAATCCTCAGGCACTTCACCATGAATCATACATACATTTAACATCCTCACAAACCAGTCAACAACACAGTCTCCCTCTTTTTTGATAAATTCCACAGCAATACCATCCAAACCCGCTGCCTTGCCGGCTTTCATCTTCCGCAAAGCTTTCGCTACCTCTTGTCTGTTTACCAAACAATTGTCCCTAACCCTCTTAGTTCGCACACCACCTCGACCAAAACACCCTATATCTGCCACTCTATCTTCTAACACATTCAACAAACCTTCAAAATGTTCACTCCATCTCCCTCTCACTTCACCACTACTTATTACCCCCCCTCCCTCACAGGTGCACATCATTTTTCTGCCACTGATTAGAAGCCCTTTGAAAGAGGTTCTTAATGTGTATGATTGCTTTTAAGAGAGAGAGAGAGAGAGAGTCTTCAGTTTTGCTCCTGTCTCATGCTGGTCATGGTGACCTCCTCCAGGTTTGTAATGGTGAGACTTTGGTGGTTGACTCACGTTAGACCATGTGTCTGGGGCCGCTTGATCAAGAGTCATCCAAGCCATCGTGTGAATCAGTCGTCAGGTTCACTGTACGATTGGTGAACTGATTCTTCATATCTTTTTTTATAATTGTATCTTTCATTCATCCTTCCATAGTTCTCGTCAGTGTTAGAAACTTTGAATTTCTCTCTGGTCTTTTCTTCTCGTCTTTTTTTTTTCTTCATTCTACTTTGTTAATGAGTTTTACGTAAATCTTCTCAGGCCACAAGTCTCATTCGCACTCGTGTTTAAACTGGTCTTCCTTCGCTTACCCACGTCTCATTATGAATTCATGGATCTCGTGTGCTTCTGTCCGAGTGTCAGTACAGTAATTATTTTTTTTTTCTGTTGACCACTTGGCGTAGTTTTGCCCCGGCGTTGTACTCACGGAGTCAGAGGTCAGGTTGAGGATTAAGTAAGAAGCAGCAGTCGTGGGTCAGCATCTGGATCCACTTTAGTTACAAGATGAGAATGTGAGATCACGAGGCAAAGTGTAAGCACCGCGAACTACGTACAAATGGACATTTAAATACTTTTTTGGGGGGTCCTCTCAGGCGGCTTCTTTTATATTTTCTTTTCATCAATCTCGTTTCTAATTCCTCCCAAGTCTTGTTCTCGATTTTTTCCCTTCCTTAATCATTTTTTCTCCATCCATCATACGTTACACTCTCTTCCTTCCTTACAGTCTTCATCAGTACGGGTACTATGACTGTATTGACGCAGTTTCGTCTTGAGCCTGGCATGGCTGAGCTACTGACTACACTACAAGTATTTCGTTTATTTTCCTTTTTCTCCTTTCTGTTCTTCACCTGTGTCGCGTCCTCTCTCGTTTAGTTTCACTGAGTGCTTATTTTTCCTGCCATTTATTTAAGTAGCTTTGTTTACACTTCTTTAAGTTGATAGAAGTCGGATAATAAGTTTGGTCGTTAGGTTAGATGTTGAGGTTAGCTTAATTTAGATTTTAAGGCTTGGTTAGGTCAGTGGTTAAGCTTATATAGTTTAGTTTAGGGAAGGTGTTTAGGTTAGGTTAGGTGTTTAGCTTTGCTTGATTTAGGTGTTAAGTTAGTTTAGGTGTAGAGGTTAGCTATATTTAGGTGTTAAGGTTAGTTTAGGGGTTGAGGTTAGCTTAATTTAGGTGTTAGGGTTAGGTTTGGTTAGTGGTTCCGGTTAAGTTAGTTTAAGTTAGGTGTTAAGGCTAGGTGTTGAGCTTAATTTAGGTGTTAGGGTTAGGTTTAGTTAGTAGTTCCGGTTAAGTTAGTTTTAAGTTAGGTGTTAAGGCTAGATGTTGAGGTTAGCTTAATTTAGGTGTTAAGATTAGGTTTGGTTAGCGGTTACGGTTTGGTTAGTTTAGGTTAGGTTTTAAGCTCAGGTTAGGTGTTGAGGTTAGTTTAATTTAGATGTTGAAATTATGTTTGGTTAGGGGTTAAGGTTAGGTTAGTTTAGATGTTAAATTAGGGTGGGCCGAATGTTAGGTTGTTAAATTTAGTTTCGTCAGGTCAGGATTGCGTCCAAACATCGTTTAAGAAAAGCAAGTCGCCTACTTTTACGTTGCTGCTTAACCCATCCGACCTTTGGAAGACGGTGGAGCTTAGTGACTTCCGTGATCTATGACAGTCGGTGTTCCCGCCTCTCCTCACGCCTCCCTCACCCTTCCTTGAAACAGTGTCGTAGCATTATCTTCCCCGCTGTGGCAACCCTCTCTCCACTTGGGGTTGTAGCAGCTGAGTTTTCCCTCACGTACTGGCTCTCGACGCCCCATCTGCCCCTATCAGCGCCACTTCCTCCTGAGGGAGGCCCCTTCATCCTCTGTGACCTCCCTTCCTTCTCCCGTCAGCGCCCCTTCTGTCAACCCCCCCCCCCCCTTTTCTCCTATCAACCCCTCCCTCTTCCCTATCAACTCCTCCCTTTTCCCTATAAACCTCTCCCTCTTCCCTATCAACCTCTCCCTCTTCCCTATAAACCTCTCCCTCTTCCTTATAAACCTCTCCCTCTTCCTTATAAACCTCTCCCTTTTCCCAATCACCCTCCCACTCTTCCCTGTAAACTCCCATCCTACTGTTATTTCTTCTTCCGTATCAACGCTCCACCAACCCCTATCGACTCCACACTTCTGTCAACGCTTCTTTATCCACTTTCAGTACCTCTTCATTCCCCATCAGCACCCCTTCATCCCCATCAGCGCCTCTTCATTCCCCCCTCAGCGTCCCTTCCTCATTAACACCCCTTCATTCCCCGTCAACGCCCATTCATTCCTATCAACGCTCCTTCTCTACCCATCAACGCTCCTTCATCCCCCATCAACGCCCCTCATCCCTCTCCCACTATTATACCTCCCCCTGCCATCGTACCTCCCATATAAACGAGCTTTTTTTTTTTTTCTGTCATCGCCCTTCCCCCCCACTACCATCGCCCTTCCCCCCCACTACCATCGCCCTTCCCCCCCACTACCAACGCCCTTCCCCCCCACTACCATCGCCCTTCCCCCCCACTACCATCGCCCTTCCTCCCCACTACCAACGCCCTTCCCCCCCACTACCATCGCCCTTCCCCCCCTACTACCAACGCCCTTCCCCCCCACTACCAACGCCCTTCCTCCCCACTACCAACGCCCTTCCCCCCCCTACTACCATCGCCCTTCCCCCCCACTACCATCGCCCTTCCTCCCCACTACCAACGCCCTTCCCCCCCACTACCATCGCCCTTCCCCCCCTACTACCAACGCCCTTCCACCCCCCCCACTACCATCGCCCTTCCCCCCCACTACCATCGCCCTTCCCCCCCACTACCAACGCCCCTCTTCCCCTTCTATGAAGACCCCCTCCCCCATAGCAACACCCCCATCCTCCCCCTGGGGAACGCCTCTCCGCCCCCCTGTGAGAACTCCCCTTCCTTTTGTGAGCCCCGAATGTTTGTGTTGGTAATTGCAGTTTGCTTATCGGGGTCAGTCAGCCGTGTGTCGGATGGGGGGGAGGGGGGGGGGAGGCGACCTTCTCCCCCTCAAATCTAAGGGGGGGGATGATCTCTCCCCCATAGACTGGGGGGAATGGGACGAACCCCCCCCCCCCCCCCACACACAGACACACACACACACAGACACACACACACACACACCTCCTGTGGCTTAAGGGGGTAATCTCTGCCCAATAGATTGGGGAAGGGGTGGTTTGACCTCCCCCCCCCCCCCCCCCCGGCCACCCTTCTGACACGGCTCTCATGTATTATCACCCCACCAACGACCCCCCCCCCCCCCCGGCCCACCCTCCACTTTTTAATAGTGTACATATTTTTTTTTGTTTCCACTCTGGAGCTCTGGTTGATACCAGCTTAATATTTTGTTGGTTATATTCACGTATTGTTATGAATATTTAGTTTGGCCGTGTAATGATGTTGATTGTTAGTATTATTGATTTATTATTGTCGTGTATTCGTTTATAATTGATATTGTTGTTATTATTGTTATTATTTTTAGTAATATGA
>NC_092227.1:44192415-44244915 GCF_036320965.1 Panulirus ornatus
GAGGTAGTGCTTGGAAAAGACATATAGGGTTGGTGTGATCGCCTTAAGGCATTCTGTTGCCCGTGCCGTCTTAGTTAATAAGTAGATAGAAATGAAGAGAAATGAAGCCAATGAAAAAACAAGACAGTAGCCAACAACATGTTACCAAAAAGCAATTCCACTGTTACCCTTGTTAGGTGGGCGTAATACTTGAGATGTTTCTGACGACTTTTTAAGTAAGGGGTGTTGTCCACAATACATACCCAGGAGCTGTACGATCCTTGCCTCAACAACATATGTAAATCCCGCCCGTGTTTTCCATCATGCTGGGAAGAGAATCTTCCTCAGCGTTTATCTTTTCAAAGTATGTTAGACTGTACCAGAGGTTAAAATTTTTAAGGCTCCATTTTCGGAGAAAAAGTCCACATCAAGGCCGGTCCTTAATTGAAATATAGGGAGGTTAATGAAGGGGAAAGAGACAAAGGAAATTATTTACGAATTTTGGAGGTGAAGAACTGGTCTTTTAAAACGTTCCTAGTCGCAGTTGGGAAAGACATGAGAGGGGAGAGAGTTCCAAAGCTTCCAAGTGTGGGAAAAGAAAGTTATCAAAATAGCCCACCCTTGAGTTGCCAACGGTCGCACAGTTATCATGTGACACAGCAGCTTGCCGAGTATTGCGGGGTCTACCTAGCTAAGTGGATGGGGGCACACAAACAGCCAGCTCTCAGGGGGTAAAAACTAAAGTAATACCTACAGAACAGGGAAAGTGAACCAACATTGCGACGTAGGGCAAGCGAGTCAAATTCTAAGTTAGCCTGGGACAGTTTATAAGCCAGACCGCTTTCGAATCTGCTCTGTCAAGTAATAATGCTGAACTAGAACCACTCCAGATGTGAGAGCAGTACTCCATACAAGGACGGTCAGTCCTTTGTGTAAACGGAACAACTGTTCAGAAGAAAAGGAATTTCGACATCTAGACAGAGCATTTTTTTTTTTCGAGGCAACCTTAGCTATTTCCGTAATGTGAGTTTTCCAGGAGTGAATGTTACTGTAATTCCAAGAGTCAAGACGTGGAATTAGATAACTGTTGACGGAGAAAGGAAAGTTGAGAAACTTTCGACAGAGAGGTGGGCAGAAACTGGGTTTCGAAGAAATTGAACTTAACCTGATTTCGTCTACACCACTGATACATCTTGTTCGAGTTTCTTGAAGTTGAGATGAGATGCAGAAAGAGTGAAAGGAGTAGAATTGAAGGATGTGGAGGAATGTTGAGTTGAGTCGTCAGCGATGAGTGCATTTGGTTATTAGTGGAATAAAGGAAATCGTTGATAAAAAGGAGAAAAAGTGTAGGAGACAGGACAACTTTCAGGGACACGGCTGTTGATGGAGGAAGGGGGAGAGGCTGATCCTTCAACATTCACGGAGATAGATCAGCCAGAGAGGAAGCTAGTTATGAGAGAGCAAAGTGGAGGAGGGAAGCCAAAAGAGGCAGATAAGATACGAGACCCAAGTGCCACAACCTATCAAAAGCCTTGAATATATCAAATGCTACAACATGAATTCCCCCAAATCATCTAGGGTTGATGGACAGACATTTAAAACAAAAGGAAAGAATACCGCCTGTGGTTTCCACCTTATGGAAGCCATAGTGATGAGCAGAGAAAGACAGATTCGAGATGTATATGATAGTTGAGAAGCCTTTGGAAATGTAGACGCCAAAGCAGCAGGACGATAGTTAGTGGGGTTAGAAAGATCACCCTTCTTAAGGATAGGATGTACCAACGCATGCATTTGGGAAGAGGGGAAACTTAGTTTTTTAAACAGAACACAACAGACGAACAAGCAGGCGCTAAGTTCATAAGCACACCTTCAGTACACGGGGATGGATGCCGTCAGGACCATAAGCCCTGCTTGAGTTCAGAGAGAGAATCTCTTTTCGGACAGTTCGAAAAGAGATTACTGGAAGAGGCATAAGGTTAGTAATAACAGCATCAGGGGGTGAAGGAATGTTAGGAATCATCCAAAGTAAAGTTGGCAAAGAAACGGGAACCAGAGTTGCTTTGTCTGTGGGAAAGAATCTAGAATACCGTCAAAACGGAAAAGCGAAATAAAAGTATAGTGACAGAAATTGTTGGCGATGCTCTTAGCTAAAAACCAGATACACCTATCTGGGGATGACGATGAGTGGTTGTCGCACTTCCTTTGAAAATAGGTGCTGTTTGCCTCACGGACAAGGTGAATGCAATGATTATGGGAATCGGGGGAAGGAGAGTTATTCCAAGCCTGATATGCCTGATCCCTTGCCTGGATGGCTTCAGGACTGGAACGGTTTAAACTGGGATTGGAAGAAGAGGTTGTCATGGGTGAAGTGGGGACTGATGCTTCCATTCCCGCAACAATAACATTTGCTTTACGCTTAGCGGAGACAGAAGCATCACCGCGTAAGAGACGGTAATGTGCCCAAGGAAAGTCGGAAAAGAATTTTCGCATGTTATTCCAGTCACATTTGTTGAGGTGCCAATATTTACGTTTAGAAGGGACTGCGGAGGGAGAGGTGCCGTTAGAATAGATACTTTTACGAGAGTGTGGTCAGATGAGACTGTGTAGCTACAGCGCGAAGGGGATTAAAGATGAAAAGCTTATCCAGAATATTAGGAGAGTGGTCACAGCTGTCAGGAATGTGCTCTCGGTAAAGTTCTTGGAAATGAAATAATTTGCTTTAGATCCCTTAGAATGGAGAATGTGAGGGCTTCAATCGCCCCATCATCCATATGGGAGGAATTCAACCATTCCCTATGGTGAAAATTGAAATCCCCAAGGTAGAGGATCTCAGCTGTCGGGTGAGAAGATGTCACAGTTTTATGGCAAGAGTTTGGACAGTCGGAGAAAGATATAGAATTTGTAGAATTGGGAGAGCATTAGGTGATACAAAGGAAAAGTGTGGTAGTTGGGAGACATGACCTTGAGTCACATAACATCAAAGTTTGCGGACTCAAGGTCCTCGAGACTTGCAACAGGTGTCTTGATGTTGGAATAAGTACAGACACCTCTTTATGTTGAATATGAGAAAGGGGGCTTTTGAGGACATCATTAGACACTTGTGCCTCCGAGAGAAGTAAGATATTAGGAGAGGTACTAGACAGATGGTGTTCAGCACGAGAGAGGTTACTAGAGAAACCACGAATGTTAATATAGTGAAAAGAAAAAGAGGAAGAGTCTGTAAGAGAGGGAAATATGGAAGTCAGATTGTTTGGGCTTTAGAACAGGAGTGAGGATCAGGTTGTTCAGTCGTCAGCCCAGCTGTTCCGTCGTTAGAGTTAGAACGACGGTGAGTGTCGGGGTCTTACGTCGGTAGAACAGCGTTGAGAGTCAAGCTGTTCCGTTGTTAGAACAGCGGTGAGGGTCGGGCTGTTCCTTCGTTGCAACAGCGGTGAAAGTCAAGCTGTTCTGTCGTTAGAACAGCGGTGAAGGTCGGGCTGTTCCCGCGTTAGAATAGCGGTGAAGGTCGGGCTGTTCCGTCGTTAGAACAGCGGTGAAGGTCGGGCTGTTCCCGCGTTAGAACAGCGGTGAGGGTTGGGCTGTTCAGTTGTCAGCTCAGCAGTGAGTGGCCACCTTTCCGTAAGTCATCACAGCAGGTTTAGCTTCACGGTGACTTTTACCTCCTCCTCAGGAAGTACTTGTGTATATATTGATACCGAAGGTGACTCGCTTCCATATGCTTCGAGCAGATTATTAGTGAAGCTGCTTTGTGTCATATGCTCCTAGGAGAATCCCAGTAAGATTTAGGTATCATGTTCTGTGAGTAGTTCTGAGAGAGCTATTTCAAATGCTCTCAGGAATGCATTGGGAAGGAAGAACTGTGGCATATGCTCCCAGTGAAGTTATTAGGAAGCGACACTGTGCTATACGTTACGAACCGAGTCCTCGTGAGTCATTAGTGTCATAGGTACTCGCCAGAGTCGTGGTAGAGCCGGGTCATGTTTGCTCCGAGAAGAATCCTGGTACGATACTAGACGCGTCGTGTGCTCGAGGCAAAGCCTGGTAAGGAAGCAGCACCTCGTATGGTGGAAGCCGGAGTCCTGGTGAGGTAACTCGTGTCAGGTGCTTCAGGCAGAGTCCTGGTGAGGCCGCAGTGTCATATGCTCTGAGCAGCGTGTTCTGGTAAGATAGCAATATGTCATATGAGCAGAGTCTTAGCGAGGTGGTACTGTGTCATATGCTCCGAGTAAGGTCTTGTTATTGGAGCATTGAGCTATTTGTTCCGACTAGGGTCCCGGCAAGGCAGCTTTATGTCACACGCTCCGAGCAGAGTCATGGCAAGGCAGCATCGTGTCGCATGCTCCTCATGAGCTCTGGCAAGGCACCATTGTGTCATATGCTCCGAGCAGGGCCATGGCAGGATAGTATTCTAATATGCACTGAGCTTGATCCTCTTATGGAAGAAGTGTGTTACGAGCTCCTCAGCAGGATCCTTCCGCAAGGAGACTGTCGTAGACGTCGGCCAGACTCCTAATAAGACAAGAATCTCGCAAGATTCAAGCAGAGTGCCGATAAGTGCGGCAGTTGTGCCATATGCTCCAAGCAGAGTGCCGATAAGTGCGGCAGTTGTGCCATATGCTCCAAGCAGAGTGTTGGGAAGTGTGGCAGCTGCGCCATATGCTGCGAGCAGAGTGTTGGGAAGACTGGGTGGTATCGCATTACCATCACCGCTTTCGTAAACAGTTACACAGTGTGATCCTTCTGGATCCTCAGGTATGGCCGGGCGATCCCCAGGGGAGGAAGGCGGAAGACCCACTGTCTCACGTTCAGTGATCCCAGGGGAGGAAGGCGGAAGACCCACGGGCTCACGTTCAGTGATCCCAGGGGAAGAAGGCGGAAGACCCACTGGCTCACGTTCAGTGATCCCAGGGGAAGAAGGCAGAAGACCCACTGGCTCACGTTCAGTGATCCCAGGGGAAGAAGGCGGAAGACCCACTGGCTCACGTTCAGTGATCCCAGGGGAAGAAGGCGGAAGACCCACTGGCTCACGTTCAGTGATCCCAGGGGAGGAAGGCAGAAGACCCACTGGCTCACGTTCAGTGATCCCAGGGGAAGAAGGCGGAAGACCCACTGGCTCACATTGTGATCCCAGGGGAGGAGGCGGAAGACCCACTGGCTCACGTTCAGTGATCCCAGGGGAGGAAGGCAGAAGACCCACTGGCTCACGTTCAGTGATCCCAGGGGAGGAGGCGGAAAACCCACTGTCTCACGTTCAGTGATCCCAGGGGAGGAGGTACACTATGTGAGACCTTTGATTGTAGGTTGACCCTTGAGCACGACCCGGCCACCCTTGAACACGACGATGGTGGCAGCGGCGGAGCGGGGATTGGTGCCTGGTGCTGCCGCTGGCGGCGACGGGGTAGTACAGTGCCACCGCTGTGAACCCGATATAAAGGTCACAACCAAGTGAAAAAAAAAGTTTTGCATACGCCATTGTTATCCGTACCGACCTTACTGCGAGTAAAAAGACCCACATTATTAGTTACACAGTGAAGCTTTTTATTGATATTGGGCCGCCCCGTTTTCAATGGTCTCTTGTGGAAAACAATTTTCATGTTTTTTTTTTTTTCTGCCATAGAAAATGACGTGTTTACTGAATGCCCACGTGTTTACCGAGTTCTTATGTATATAGTTAGGGAAAGAATATCAGACATGATAACCTATCGGTAAATAACATTTGTGTTTACCTGTTACTCGTGTCCATTTTCTATGGAACAGACACATAGGAGCGTTTTCCTTGAAGACAGAACTGTTAAAGAAAACGGCCGCACCCACCCTGCCGTCCGTCATCCACGCTGTGAATTTCGCTCTGCTTCACCTTTCTTTTATCAGTAAAAATGTTATCGGTTGAAACCGATAAAGTTCTGCGTGCATTCCTTGTAGCCAAACAACCAGTAGCTGCCGTTGCGAATTCCGTGAAGAAATAAAAGAAAAAATGGAAATTGTTCTTTTGATTTTTTCAATAACAACAGCGTGTTGTAAAGCGGTTTAGGTTTTGGTTTAGGAAAGCGGCTTAGGTCGGAGGAGTACATGTAGGGGTCCACTGTTAGTGGGGGGGGGGGGGGGGGGGCGGGCAGTGTACACCTGGGTCTACAATATCTTGGTTCAAAGTTACCTTTCATAGACCAGGTGGCTCCACCGTCGCTGTATACGCATGGTACAAAGGGCATAGTGTGGCAGTGGTACATCTTGTACAGCGTAGAACGTGGTATTATTGAGCGTTATTAGAGTGTGGGCTGAAGGAGCGTGTTTCGCTGCATCACTCTTAGGGATGGTACAATGTAACCCGGCGTACCGTAGTGAAGAGTAAAGATCCACCGGGACATGTGGTACAGTAGAGGTCCGAGTAACGTGGTACACTGTACCACTTCATAGCACGGCTGGGTAAGATCTACAGTGATCAGGACTTGGGAATTCTCACTGCTTCCTAGCCTGCCGTGATTAGAACCTTGGAGACATTACCTTCCTCTAGATTTATAGTTATCAGAACTTGCTAATCATCATTTGATTTACAGTATCCAGAACTCACTGATTTACAGTGACCGAAATTTGGGAATCATGACCACTTCCCTGATTTACAGTGACTGGAACTTGGGAATCATCAGTGCTTCCGGGTTTACAGTGAGTTACCCATTACCTTCATTGACCAGAACATGGAAGGCATCACTGCTTCCTGACTTAAAAGTGGACGAACTTAGGAATTATCACTGCTTCCTGACCTGCCGTGATCAGAACTTAGGGATCATCACTGCCTCATCGCTTACAGCGATTAGAACTTGAGAATCATTACTTCTTCCGGATTTGCAGTGATTGGCACTGACAAGCCATCATAGCTTGCCGACCTGCAGTGACCATAACTTAGGAATCATCACTGCTTTCTGGCTGTCAGTGACTGGAACTTGGAAATCATCCCCTCCCCAGCAGGCCAGTCTCCTCTGGACCCCAGCGCCCTCGGGGAACGTCACGTCCTGCGGGGACGTCATGGTGCTGCGTCCCACTAGGAATTCTGATGATGATCCTTCGTTTAGGGACGGGGATTCCCCGGTCCCCACACTGGAGGACGAGCTGCATGTGAGGCCTTGCTGAGAGGAGGGCCGCCAGGTGCTCCATGGCCAGTGAGGCGGAGGTAAAGGTATATATATATATATATATATATATATATATATATATATATATATATATATATATATATATGTTATCCCTGGGGATAGGGGAGAAAGAATACTTCCCACGTATTCCCTGCGTGTCGTAGAAGCCGACTAAAAGGGGAGGGAGCGGGAGACTGGAATTCCTCCCCTTCCGTTTTTAATTTTCCAAAAGAAGGAACAGAAAAGGGGGCCAAGTGAGGATATTCCCTCGAAGGCACAGTCCTCTGTTCTTTACGCTACCTCGCTAATGCTGGCAATGGCGAATATGTATGGAATATATATATATATGTGTGTGTGTGTGTGTGTGTGTGTACACAATCGTGCGCAAGTGGAAATGGATAAGTCTTTTGCGTGGAACCTTTTCAACAACTAAAATAAATTGATAGCTAAAACTTTATATGGTTTCCTGATATTTTTACCCCGTATTTTTTTCTTCTTTTTTTTTTTTTTATCCTGGAGAGGATGAGAGGGGTGGTGAGGGGAGACAAAAGACCTTTTGTTTCCCCCCCATCCACATGACGGTGTTCCACAGATACGAGAGCTTTCCAGAACTCTTGTCATGGTTTTGCTCGGCAAGCATGTGTCGCCTGGAAACAAAAAGGTTTTGATGAAGTGAAAGATATAGAGTTACGGAGGAGTAGTAGCAGATGAGCGATTGCTGATGTGAAGACAAAAGAATGTCTGGTGTAGGAGTTTGTGCGACGCGTGATGTGTTGTTCACCAGCGTATGTTAAAAGTGGAAGAAAACGCACGCCTGACCGCGTTACAGAAAACGTGTAAGCGTTATTCTGCTGTTTTCAGATGATTCAGTTTAAATGAATGACTTTTAGTCGTCTGGTGAAAGCATTTTTGTGTATTGTTCATCAGACTGGTGCAGGATATTTCCAAATGTAAGTAGCAGAGGGATACGTGTGAATGGAAGAGCCAAGAGTGAAATGAAGGAGGGAAGGCGCGAGTCGAGAATTTTAAGTGTCCGGGCATCAACTCTCAACAAAGACTAAGGCGTAGGTGGTTTAGAACTTTAGATGCCAGAGATAGTATTGAACGGACGTGAGCGTGAGTAGCGAAGGGATGAGAGAGCAGTGAATACTGGCGTGCTGAAGTATGTGAGGTGCACCACAATACTGGCGTGCTGAAGAATGTGAGCTGCTGGGCCATAATACTGGCGTGCTGAAGGATGTGAGCTGTGCGATAATACTGGCGTGCTGAAGGATGTGAACTGTGCCATAATACTGGCGCACTGAAGAATGTGAGCTGGGCCATAATACTGGCGCACTGAAGGATGTGAATCGTGCCATAATACTGGCGCACTGAAGGATGTGAATTGTGCCATAATACTGGCGCACTGAAGGATGTGAATTGTGCCATAATACTGGCGCACTGAAGAATGTGAGCTGTGCCATAATTCTGGCGCACTGAAGGATGTGAATTGTGCCATAATTCTGGCGTGCTGAAGGATGTGAGCTGTGCCATAATACTGGCGCACTGAAGGATGTGAATTGTGCCATAATACTGGCGCACTGAAGGATGTGAATTGTGCCATAATACTGGCGTGCTGAAGAATGTGAGCTGTGCCATAATACTGGCGTGCTGAAGGATGTGAGTCGTGCCATAATACTGGCTTGCTGAAAGATGTGAACTGTGCCATAATACTGGCGTGCTGAAGGATGTGAGCTGTGCCATAATACTGGCGTGCTGAAGGATGTGAGCTGTGCCATAACACGGCTGTGGTTTCGTTGCATTACACATGACAGCTAGAGACTGAGTGGGAACGAATGTGGCTTTTTTTGTCTTCTCGGCGCTGCCTCGTTGGGTGGGTGTTGGTGGGGGGGGGGAATGCTATCTCGTGTGTGGCGACAAGAATGGATGAAGGCAGCAAGGACATGTGCATACATGTAAATGTATGTATACGTTGAAATGTATATGTATGTATATATATGTGCGTGTGTGGGCGTTTATGTATATACATGTGTATGTGGGTGGGTTGGGCCATTCCCCGTCTGTTTCCTTGTGCTACCTCGCTAACGCGAGATACGGCGGTTAAGTGTAATAAATAAATATAAATATAATATATATATATATATATATATATATATATATATATATATATATATATATATATATATATATATATCTTTTCTTTTTTTTAAACTATTCGCCATTTCCCGCGTTAGCGAGGTAGTGCTAAGAACAGAGGACTGGGCCTTTTTTGGAATATCCTCACCTGGCCCCCTCTGTTCCTTCTTTTGAAAAAAAAAAAAAACGAGAGGGGAGGATTTCCAGCCCCCCGCTCCATATATATATATATATATATATATATATATATATATATATATATATATATATATATATATATATATATATAATATTTTTTCATACCTGATTACTGTGTTCTCCCTAAGCATGTTAGCTTCAGAGACAGGCAATTGCGCTTTTGAGGAGAAATCCTTACTCGGCTTCTGTTTTTGTTTCTGATTTCTGATAATACAGGAGGGGAGAATTTTTGCGCGCGCGCACCCTCTTCCACTGGTCACGCAGGATATATTTGGGTTGTATTCTTTTTTCGGTATTTTTGCTAATGAAAATGGTAGTAGAGAATAATGATGGTAATGAAAATAATAATGATAATGATTTATAATGATTATGATAATGATAATCATTATTATTATTATTATTATTATTATTAGTAGTAGTAGTAGTAGTAGTATTAAAGAGGGTGAAAGGATTTTTCTGCTCAGTCACATAACAGTGAGATAGTGGCCCAGGTTATCGTGGGAACAGATCGACGGATCCTCTCGTTCTTTGTGTTGGCAGTTCAGTGTGTGTGTGTGTGTTTGTGTGTGTGTGTGTGTGTGTGTGTGTGTTGTTGACCCAGACATCTGTCTGTCCCTTAATGTGACGTTGGCTTTGGGCGTATCCCTAAGTGTACTCACATGAGACAGGGATCTGAACTATGAAGATTATCCCCTGAAAGTGTCCCGTTACAGAGAGACACGGAGGAATTTTCCCAACATGGAGGAATTTTGAAACCCCGGACACTGATTTTTAGGTCAATATGTTCAGTATTTTGTACTGTATCGTTTCTCTCAAACCAGTGTATTTTTTTCCTTGTGCTGTCTTCCACTCTTAGAAATGTAGTATTTTTATTCTCTAATTTATTCCCAGCCCTAACTTTTTTATAAAGTAATTCTTCACGTATTAAACATTTTAGATTTACTCATTTTGCCAAGTTTTATAGGTTCGCTGTGCAGGATTGCCCACGGAAGCACGTCATAGAAGGATATGTAAGGTAAATGGAAGGGAAAAGTCTTTTCCTCCTCTCTTTTAACGTCTTGGTGTACGACAGCACGATCATTGGGTATGATGGCCTAGCCCTGTACGCCTAACCCCAAAAAAACTCAGGTTAAAGGTCACGCCATCATACTTCAGGGTCGAACGTCGTACTCAAAGGTCGCACCGTCTTGGGTAAGGGTCGCCACGCCGTGCTTAAGGGTCATAGCGTCGTAGTTGAGGGGATGTTGATGAATCTTAATGCTGGCTTCAGTCATACTGTTAGTGTTGCACTTCACGTTCTTAAACTCTACCTAGAACTTGTGTCTTAAAACTTCCCTCCTTTTTCTTCGTGTGAAAGAAACTTTCCTTCACTTTCCTCGTGTGGAAGACACTTCTTTCCACTTTCTTTCATATCAGCGATACTTCCCTCATCTCGCTTCGCATCAAAGAAACCTGCTGCTCTACTTTTCCTTCGTACCAAAGAGATTTCTTTCTTCTTTCTTCGTCCCAGGCAACTTCTTTCTTAGTATCAGAGGAACCTACACTCCATTTTCTTCCTACCATGGGGAACTTTCCTGCGCTTTCTTCGTATCCTTCTTCACCCCCTTAGCTTGATGATATTTATCGTCTTGGTTCACGTGCTCCTCATTCCTTGCGCAAAGTATCCTTTTTCCTCCCCTCCTTTTTTCCTGCAGCTGCTACAAGGTGGTAACGAAGACCTTAGGTACGTGAGTGCCAGACCAATGCATCCAGCTGCTCCTGGAAGTTATATTTTTTTTTCTTCGAAAACTGCTGTTAGTTACCAGACCTGAATTTGTGTTTAATGTTGGTGGAGGAAGGTGGTCTCTTGCTGAAGAGGATTTGTCTGAGGTCAGAATCGCCACCCCTGAGTCGTTAGTTCCTGGTAGTAAACGACCAGTTTGAGCATTGAGGAATTCTTGTATTATCCAGAGAGACGCGTGTGGCTCAGCTTAGCGTACTGTGATCGACCTGACCTTAGGGTCAACAGGCGTCAGCTCGGGTCTAATATTTCACAGCACTCAGGTGGCTCTGGGTCTGGTCGAGGTTGGAGATAAAGCTATGAATAAGTTTCGTGTGTGTTGACTGGAGAGACGTGTGTTGGAGAATTTTGGAAGTGTTTAATGGAAGGTTCCTGGGGGTGTTGATTGGAAGGACGGTGTTGGAGGAGTTGAATGCTTTGGGAACGGTTTGTTGGAGGGTCCTTAGGAGGGTTGATTTGAGGAAAGGGTTTAAGGAGGTAAGTGTCCGGAATTGGTTTGTCATGGGAGTCCTTTAGGGAGTTTTCATCGGATGAATGGCTTATAGGAGTTGAAAAGTCTGGGAGGGATTTCTTGGAGGAGAGAAGGGTAAGGCAGGAGTGTTGAGTGGAGAGCCAGATTTTAGGAGATGATGACTTTTGGAGGGGTATGTTGGAGGGTTCGTGAGAGTATGGAGATGTAAAGAGTATCATGAAAAGAAAATGGAGAGGGTATACAGATCCTAGGGCTTGATTAAGGTTCTCCATTTTCTATGTTAGTCAAGGAATTTTCTGTTTTTACTAAGTCTCCTAAGTTTACCGAGTTCGCTAAGTTTTAAGGACACATTAACAGTTTTATGAAAGACTTCTCTTTTGTGAGCTGCTTCTTAAGCTTTCCAGGGTCCAGGATTCTGAGGTTTATTATATTTACTCGTAAACAGTGCGTTGAGACTGTATATTTTCATATTGCAGTTTAAAATACGTTAGGTTGAGAAGGATGTTGCGCTCCCGGGAACGAAGACTGTCTCTTGAACATGAATGCACAACCCTTTATGATTGATGGCCTGACCTTTGACCTGTGCCCTTCAAGTGACATTTAAGTAATTCGACCTTTGATCTCTTAATTGGTACTGTCGTGCGCTCATTACTTATTGAAATTATTACGAAGGTAGGATTGTTGTCTTCATATTATGCCATGTCATTTTTTTACGACACATATTGCAGTCATTAATAGAAGTTCGTGTCTGGACCAGAACTCGATTGAAACATTGATAGAGAGAGAGAGAGAGAGAGAGAGAGAGAGAGAGAGAGAGAGAGAGAGAGAGAGAGAGAGAGAGAGACTTCTTTGATTATATATATATATATACACATATATATATATATATATATATATATATATATATATATATATATATATATATATATATATATATATATATTTCTTTTTTTTTTCCTGGCGCAGCATCTCTGAAAATAGAGAAGTTTGAGTGAGGAAGCAACACGGGGTAACGAGGCGTTCCTGCCTCGTATGGTGTAGTGCCTGTTAATTATCTCAAGTCCCGGGACGACACAGCTCCTGCTTGGACACTCTAGTGGTTGTTAACACACTGAGCACGACGGTACGACCCTTGAGCACGACGGTACGGCCCTAGAGCACGACGGTACGACCCTTTGAGCACGACGGTACGGCCCTTGAGCACGACGGTACGACCCTTGAGCACGACGGTACGACCCTTGAGCACGACGGAACCGCCCTTGAGCACGACGGCATGGCCCTTGAGCACGACAGCACGGCCCTTGAGCACGACGGCACGGCCCTTGAGCACGACGGTACGACCCTTGAGCACGACGGCACGGCCCTTGAACACGACGGTACGACCCTTGAGCACGACGGCACGGCCTTTGAGCACGACGGTACGGTCCTAGAAACCCACGTATAAGACTGTACAGCCTTCAGCACCGCGTTACGACCCAAGAGTATGATGGCGGGACCTTTCACCTGACCCTTAGGTCAAAGGCCAGGCTATCATACCCGAATGTCATATCGTCGTGCTCAGGGAGATCTTTTGTCGTTGGGCGTTACCACCCTGCTCCTTCTGTTGTTACGACTGCTCCTTCTGTTGTTACGACTGCTCCTTCTGTTGTTACGACTGCTCCTTCTGTTGTTACGACTGCTCCTTCTGTTGTTACGACTGCTCCTTCTGTTGTTACGACTGCTCCTTCTGTTGTTACGACTGCTCCTTCTGTTGTTACGACTGCTCCTTCTGTTGTTACGACTGCTCCTTCTGTTGTTACGACTGCTCCTTCTGTTGTTACGACTGCTCCTTCTGTTGTTACGACTGCTCCTTCTGTTGTTACGACTGCTCCTTCTGTTGTTACGACTGCTCCTTCTGTTGTTACGACTGCTCCTTCTGTTGTTACGACTGCTCCTTCTGTTGTTACGACTGCTCCTTCTGTTGTTACGACTGCTCCTTCTGTTGTTACGACTGCTCCTTCTGTTGTTACGACTGCTCCTTCTGTTGTTACGACTGCTTCTTCTGCTGTTACGACTGCTCCTTCTGTTGTTACGACTGCTCCTTCTGTTGTTACGACTGCTCCTTCAGCTGTTACGACTGCTCCTTCTGTTGTTACGACTGCTCCTTCTGTTGTCACGACTGCTGCTCCTGCTGTTACGACTGCTCCTTCTGCTGTTACGACTGCTCCTTCTGTTGTTACGACTGCTCCTTCTGTTGTTACGACTGCTCCTTCTGTTGTTACGACTGCTCCTTCTGTTGTTACGACTGCTCCTTCTGTTGTTACGACTGCTCCTTCTGTTGTTACGACTGCTTCTTCTGTTGTTACGACTGCTCCTTCTGTTGTTACGACTGCTCCTTCTGTTGTTACGACTGCTCCTTCTGTTATTACGACTGCTGCTCCTGTTGTTACGACTGCTCCTTCTGTTGCTACGGCTACTGCTGCTGCTGTTGCTGTATCTGTTGGGTCTGGTATTGCTGTTATTTTGACTAAAAAGTCTCGTATTGCTGCTTTTAACCTTGACGATGTTGTCATGTCCCTTCCGCTGTTGTTTGTATTGTCACTATTGCTATTACAGCTGCGTTAATGTTGGCTGTTACCGTCCTGCTGTTACAGCTGCGTGAATATTACCTTTACTGTTGTCGCTCCTGCTGTTACAACTGCATTAATGTTGCTGTTACTGTTGTCAGTGCTCGTACTGTCGTCCCAGCCTCTGTTGCTTCGTTTATGGAAGCAATTGTGAAACCGAGTAATGTCCTGGCCAAAGAGGCTCCTGTTACTGCTATAATTTTTTTTCTTTACTGTGTCTGTTAATTATACTATCGTCCGTTGGTTACGTTAAACCTGGGTGTTGAACCTGTGTTAACAATGGTTTTTGACTTGGGTGTTAATGTTGGTGTTAAACCTGGACTAAAACTGGTGTGTTAAAGCTGGTTGTTTACATCGGTGTTAAATTTGGCTGTTGAACGTCGGCGTTTGACCTGAGCGTTGACAATAACGCTTCTTGTGACTTTTTTTTTTTCTCAAAACGAAACTAAACAGCAATGTTCCTTGCGACTTTCCTGTTTCAAAGTGAAACCAAACAGTAACGTTCATAGTTCCTTTTCAAAGCGAAACTGACCAGTTATGTTCTCTGTGACTTTCCTGTTGTGTTTCTCATTTGATAACTCGTTACTCCGGAGTGTGTTTAGAATCCAGTGGAAGGGACCGGGAATGGCCAATAACCCTCGTGGAGCAGATTGGTACGACCATTAAGTACGACTCTTAAGGCTCGGGTCAAAGCCCAGGCCATCCTACCCAAGGGTCCTGCCGCGCTACTCAAGGGTCACACCATCGTGATCAGGGGTCGTTCGGTCGTGGTCATGAGTCGTTCTTCTACTCTAAAAGGTCGTTTCGTCTTGGTCACGGATCGTTCAGCTTAAAGGTCGCTCCGTCGTGGTCGAGGGTCGTTCCATCGTACTGGAGACATAAAGGGCTATCGACTTGAACCTTAGAGTCTAGTCAGAGATCTTCAGTATACCTTCATCTTCATGACATCTTTATCTTCAGCGTCATTTTCATTACACCTCTTCTTCACTATAGATAATCTCATCCTCGCTAAACATCTTCGTGCTAGTAATGGAGGAAAACTAATTCTTTTTGACAGGAAACAGATAAACAAATCCCCAATTTGATCATTGTATATAACAGTGGTTGTGATAGGGCTGATGTAGCCGTCTGTATGAACAATAATGGATTCGATATAGTTGTAATATCGAACTTTAACAAAGGAACGAGGGATGTAAGGTTACAAGATATGACAATGGCGAGATGGTGCAGTGGCTTTATCTCAGCTCTCGTATATGGTACAAGTGACTGATGTAATTGCGAAATTATACAAGCGAATTAGTACGGAAAGGGAGAGAATTATACTGATTTTCGTGTTCTATGTTATGACCACCTGATTTTCTGCCCCGGTTTAAAAAGGTAAAGGTTGTGATTAACGCCTCAATTTGTCTTCTCTCTCCCATGGTGGACAAATTTATTGCCTCTGACGTCTCACTGTAACTCTGCTATATCCATTTTGGCGCCAACTTGGGTAACCTTTTTCTCTAAACCTTCATTATCTGTTGTTTGTGCCTCTGCTAGTGCCATGACGAAACTTAAGAAGCATACTCTAGTTTTGTATTGATATACACTGTAGGCAGTTTACTATGTAGAGACATAGTAAACCGCGATTCTTATATTTGCCAGCAGAAACTTCGTCTCCTTTTGCAGTTCTCCTAAGAAGAGGCTTTAGCAACAGATAAGGTACAGTTTCTCCTTTTGTGGTCATCACATACAAAATATTACATATAGATAGTAACAGTATCAAGGCATTGTTTTACTGTGTCACATCTTCATTACTTTACACTCGAGTTGAATTTCATCGGCCGACTTTCGGGCTTATTAGGTCCTCCTGTAAATTGATGCGATCTCCTCACTCTGTACTTCCCTAATAATTTTGACATTATCCGCAAACGTGTTAAGTATGGGTCCCGTCTTTCAGGCAAGCCACATACATAGATCAAGGAGGGTAATGGTCCCAGGATCAAGCCCTGCGCAGGCAAACCTGCTCGAGGTGGCTCCTGTGATAGGTCTCCTGTGTAGTCAAGCCTGAAGATCCGGCTTCTCTACCAACCTGCTATTTGGTGATAGTGTCAAATGCTTTCTGGCATCCCAGATACACACACCACGGCTATCCTTTTTGTTTTGTCTAAAACGGAGTTTATTCTCTCGTAAGATATCCAAAAAGTTTGTTTCACACGGACTCCTTTCCCCGATTTCCTGTCATTTCTTGCTCAGCACTGTTTGTTGGTATATATCATATTAGCCTTCAAGTATATGGATGTATGATGGGGAAATATTTAGCAAGCTGTTCGCATCCTACATAAAGCCATAACTAGAATACGCTTCTCAGGTCTGGTCACTGCACCTACAGAAGCACCAAGAGCTAACAGGGAAGGTCTTTTCTTTGTGATTAGTCATCCATTTCCTTTTTTATCATCAACTTTTCAGTATTTTAAAGACCACATTCATCAGAGACTGTCCAGTAGTTCAGCACAACATCTTGGTCCTCTTTCCTAAAGTCGCACATTACTTTTACCCTCTTCCACTCCCTCGGCACTTTAGCCTCTTCCAGAGGTGTCTTCAACAAATATTTATGTCTGTCAAGCGTACGTGTACGTATCTTCAGCACATACGGAACGTGAACAGTATATGGGTAAACCTCGTTACAGATCTCTGTCTTTTCTAGATAACGTGATGCTTTCCAACGCCACTTTATGACACCGTCTCATTAGTTTTGGGGTTGTAATGTCCTTCATTGTGAAAACGCTTTTCAAATTACCAGTCAGCTCATTGCATATCTCTATATTATCCTCTGTAATTCTTTACTTTGATTTATGTAGTTTGATTAGCTGCTTTTTAAGTGACAGTTTGCTCGTGTTGAACTTATGGAAAAGTTTTCGATTAACTTCATACTTGCTCACAGTATTTTTTTTTCCTCTTCCTTCCTTTTTTTTTTTTTTTATCCTGTTGTACTTCTTTCTTGCACTGTTAAATCTTCAAATGCTGGCTGGCTGGCTTTAGTGCCACCTACACGTACGTGATACGTCTCAAAACTCTTTCGCTGTGTGGTATCTTTCATATAACTACATCTCTCTTTTCTCAACATTCCTCTGTAGTTGAAGCTAAAGGTGCCCATCTTCCTACTATATCCTAAATTTCACAAAAACCTTTCACGTCAGTAACACATCCGTCATGACTGTTTTACTCCATTTCCATATAGAGAGTCTAATGGAAATTATTTTGTTGTGTGTAGTTTCCATGATTATATTCTCTCTCCGAGTCTTGCTTCATCTCTGTTCTTGTCCTGATTCACCTTATAATCAGACTCGAGCATTGTAGGATCAGTTTTTCCAGTCGGTGTGTCATGTGCGATATTCTCACTTTCCATGCTATTATGCGTAAGGATTAGGTCTACTTATGCTGGCGTTTCATCCAATTTAATTGTAGTAGTGTGCTCAGTAATATGCTGGTACAGGATATTTCCCAGCAGGCACACTAAAGATATTGTCTCTTGAGGATCTAAATTCTTCTAGTCTCTCTCTCTCTCTCTCTCTCTCTCTCTCTCTCTCTCTCTCTCTCTCTCTCTCTCTCTCTCTCTCTCTCTCTCTCTCTGTGTGTGTGTGTTTGAAATCCCCCATTATTAGAAACGGATCATCTCTGCTAATTGTAAAATTGTTGTGGTTCTTTAAAATTTTCTGGAGGGTTGTGAGATATAAGACTACTGTGCAATTTGTACAGTTATTTGTTTCCTTTTTGTTTCATTTACTTGAATGAGCCTTTTCTTGATACATAAGGCTCTCCTTTGAGAGGGCCAGTTCCCCTCCTCATTTGTCCCTTCTTTCCTTCCTTACTGTCATTAGTTCCTTTGGCCCGATTAAGTCAGATCACGTCTCACTGACTCGTTTTGTTTCACTACTGGACAATAATCTGGTTTATTTTTCCCTTATTCGAGCCTTAACCTGCAGCTCTTAATCATTTACTAGTAGTCCATTTTTCTTCATTTTTATTATCAATCTGATGTAACATTACTGACTCCTTCTGAAGTAACGGTAAGTGAGGCTGTTCTGTCCTCCTGCCTTGTATGATGACTCGCTAGTATGGACCGTCCTGCTGTGCTCTTTACTTCCGTCTTTTTCTTCCCTTTGTCTGTCAGCTCTGGTTTATTAGTTCTTGGAGACGTAGCTTCGAACTGAAAGCAATATATTACTGGTAGTTCCCTTAAGTCTTAAATGTATATACCAATTCCTTTATTTTTCTTTTATCCCAGAAATGGCATTTGGTATGTTTAGAGCCTGTTAGTCTATTAACTAATCGTTCATCCTTCTCCATCCTCTCCTCTTCGGCTGCGGTATATGGTCTTCTTCCATTCCTGAAAACCATCAACGATTTACGTGTCTGCCTTCTGGTTCACTAATGGTGTTAGTAATTGGCACCATGCACTTGTCAGCCAGTTCCTGCATCGATTCATTAACGTCCACGTCTGTGGTTTTATCTGAACTCTCGTCAATTTGTTTTTCAAACCTTCCACCTAATTGACCAAATGCATCTCGGATTGTTTTGCTTCTAACAGAGCATATTGCTTTTCAGCTCCACGTACTAATTTTCTGTGTAGCTCTGTTTCATTGTACCCAGCGTTCTATTCCACTGCAACAGTCATTACCCTCTGCTTTTCTTCATCAGGCCCAGAATTAGCCCTGTTCCCCAGCCTCTTGATATCAACAGTATTTTGTCTCTGGGTTAATCTTTTTGTTTTTCTAAAGTACATCCAGAGAAGACCTGTGTGACGTATCTTACTCAAGTCTTTCATTGTGTGCCATCTTTCTACTGGTTACATTAGTCCTTTAGTTACATTCCTTTAGTTGATGTAATTTTATTATTCCTTTTCATTACATTTCAGTTTCTTGATTGCCTCTTTCATCTGACGATACTTTTCATTATCTTTGATTTGATTTCCTCATTTTCTTAATTTCTTCCCTTCAGTTGTTCTGAATTCTGCTACACGTTTCCCTAGCCTTGTTGTTGCACATGATTCATTCTTCGATTCTTCTCTGATATATCCTTTGTCTGTTGCCACAGCCACACAGTCCCTCACATCCAACCTCCTCTTACCAGACGTTCTTACAGCTGTATGGTCGAGGTAATTAAGCTTGCCTTAATTGTATGTCTGATTTATGATTTACCCTCTACTTTACTTCTCTGGTGTTGTTCTGAGTCGACCCTCGCCTCTTTTAGTGTTTCATCTCAAACGTGATGAATATCACTTACCCAAAAATGTCGTAAGGTTCTAGATGTTGAAGCCAAGCCTAAGAACCCCCGTCAGAAATAATGTACTTTGCACCTCTCATGAATATGTTGGCTTGAATTCCTGATCCTCTCGCTACCAGTGATCGTATTACATCTCGCTTCACAGTGAAATTACACTTCACCTCACCGTGAAATGATATGTTTTAGATATTCAGGGGCTCCACTGTGATCTTACCTTTACCTGTACAATGCGCCTGAAGAAGCTGTGTTGTCCGCGTGAATCTTAACCACATGATGAGGGTGGCTGGATGGCTCACGTCTGCTGTAGATATGTGTGCATGTGTGTGTTCCTGTGTGCGCCTGTGCCTGCGCGGGTACTAATAGCAAAATTACCTGCTCGGGTTGATGATGTGGGGGAATATTATTAGTTCACGGACCAGAAGCCCTCGTTCGTTTAATATGTAAATACATGCGGCTCTGCTGGTCATGGTCGAGAGCAGTAGTAATTATATTCCGTCCATCAGTGCGGTTGGCTTTTGTGGACCAGTAGCTAGGGGGAGTTGATGACATGTAAACAGATACCTAACCGCACACACACACACAGGCTGGCGTACGCGGACACACAAAGGTAGTTTGATATAGACAGATAGAAGCGTACACACAGACGAGTGTTAAACAACCTCTCCGTCCATTACAAATCGGTAATTACTCACACACACACACACACACACACACACACACACACACACACACACGGGCATCGATGGTGGCCTCGATGGTTTAGTGTTACTGACCATAATTCATCTCGGGCTCGCCTGGGGTCGGTATCACATCCAACCTAGGTGTTCATCCTTCCCTCGGGGCTGGTCAGTAGATGGGCACCTGTCTTAGGATGGGGTATGTGTACGTGCACACACTAGAGACACCGTGAGAGACGGCGTACCTCCAGTGTTGAGTGTCTCCTCGTTGCACAGAAATAGTGATCCAATTCATAACATGAAAGTAAGCAAGAAACTTGTTAGAGAAGATGTAAGCACTTTCGTAGAAGGAGTGATGGAGGAATGGAACACACGGAATTATGAAATCGAGAATGCGGACAGCATGCAGTTTGAAAAGGTGCAAGATAGCGTTCAAGATAATGTCTTGCGTAGAGCTCCTGCCTCGCACGGTACAGATAGGTAACTAAAGATACGTTATTACGCGCACATCAAAATATGGGGTCTGACGAGTTAAGAAACCCCTCCCCCGAAATAGATGAACAGGTTATTACTCAAGTTCAGTCATAGATAGATAGATAGAGATAGATAGATAGATAGATAGATAGATAGATAGAGAGAGAGAGAGAGAGAGAGAGAGAGAGAGAGAGAGAGAGAGAGAGAGAGTCTCCACTTCGCCCTCTAGTGATTCGTGTCGTTACCCTCCCACTCCTCTACCACCTCCCTCTCCCGCCTCTCACACCCCTCCTCCCTCTCCCGCCTCTCACACCCCACCTCCCTCTCCTGCCTCTCACACCCCACCTCCCTCTCCTGCCTCTCACACCCCACCTCCCTCTCCTGCCTCTCACACCCCACCTCCCTCTCCTGCCTCTCACACCCCACCTCCCTCTCCTGCCTCTCACACCCCACCTCCCTCTCCTGCCTCTCACACCCCACCTCCCTCTCCTGCCTCTCACACCCCACCTTCCCTCTCCCGCCTTTCACACACCTCCTCCCTCTCCCACCTCTCTCACCCGACCTCCCGTCATCTCATTACCTCGGACCAGATACCCTCCTCCATCCTCGCTAGACCCCCCCCCCCCCCCCCCAAATTCCCCGCTCGCCCAACGTGGAATCCAACCGACCTTTGATGATGTCAATGACACACACATACACCTCACGTCCTCCCGACCCTGCACGTTATAAAAAGATAGGCCTAATATTCTCTTGTCTTTTGCTCTCTCTCTCTCTCTAATTGGGTGGTTAGTAGGGGGAAATGGGGAAAAGGTACAGTAGGGAAAACAGAAGATAATTGTAATGTACAGTGTTTTATTAATATATGTGTGTGTGTGTGTGTGTGTGTGTGTGTGTGTGTGTGTGTGTGTGTGTGTGTGTGTAGTGTTGTTGTTTGATGAATTAGGAAGGAGATTGGCTAATGTGGGGTTAGGATTATTCATTATGTATATCGATGGATGATTGGAGCCTCTCTTTGTGCTCTTGAGGCTCTGTGAGCATCAGATGTGTTCATATTTGCTTTGCTTTTGAGGTCTGGACACACTGTGTGGATCTTCTAGTTCCTGCCATAATTTTTACTGGTGATTCCCTTACGCATGTACCAGTGGGTTTGTAGTGGTATTTTCAATGTAGGGGTATATGTTCTCTTCAGCTTCTCAGTAATGAAAATAAAGATTATTTACCTTCCTCAATGGGCCGTCACTTCGATCTTTATTGGCAAAAACTTTACCATTGGCCCTCTCTTAGCATCAGTGTGGCCACTGTGGCGGTCGGGCAGTGTCATGATATGTCTTACTTTGTACTCGTCGAGTAAATGAGCCCTGTGTATGTTTGTAAGTATGTATGTATGTATGTATGTATGTTTGTAATTAACTGTTTGCAGTTACCTACTTGTGTAGGACGAGGGAAGGAGTTTTACACTAGAGTGCCCCATCTCTTGAACATTCTCTGCTGTCGTACAAATTTTCCGCCTTCTGTATGCTGTTCGCCTTGGCATTTTCATCACACAATTTAATCCCTTTATCCGCTACTCTTACCTTTACTAAGAGGTGTCTTGCTTGCTTTCGTGTTATTGCCTCTGGTTGCTTTATATCTGCATATCCTCGAAGCAGTGTTCTCAAATGACGTTACACACTAGTATAAAAGTAAATGAGTGTAAATTAGTCTCTCCTTACTCTTCTCGTATTCGGGGTGGACAGATATATTGACTTTAACCTCTCGTTATGCCTGTGCCTCCTTAACCCCGGTACCATCCTTTTTGCCTTCCTTTAGACTTTCTCTGTTAGATCTCTGTGCTTCTTCAAGTTCGATGACCAGACTTGAAAAGCATATGATATGTCTAGCGTCAAGTACGTAGTAAGCAGCTTTCTAAATATCTCCTTATCCATTTAATTGATATCAGTTTGGCTCCTTTGCTATGCTCTCGTAAAGTTGCTTTCACACCTCGGTTCCTGCAGCTTTTTCCTTGCTGGGAAGTACTTGTACCGAGGCCTTCCTTCCCTGTGTATGTCTCATCTTCATTACTTTGCATTTATTCGGGTTGGATTTCTTCAAATACAGTATCAGACCAACTTCAGAGTTTGTCTAAGTCCCCTTGCATACTGATGCGATTCTCTCCACGTTTTACTTCCCTCATGACCGCAAACATATTCAGGTAGGAATACAACCCTCTCGGCGAACTATTTACATAGATCAAGAAAGCTGTAGTCCCAGTATTGAACCATGCGGCACACCAGGATGACCTCAACTCATTTCGAGAAAGCTCTTTGTTCCCTCTGCTAAGAGAATCCTCTACCTATCGAAGGAGTTTTTCCTTTAATCCTACCAGAAGATATAACTTTTTTACGAACTTTTATGTCGTACTGCTCCAAGTGCTTTATGATATTCTAGGTACACACAGTCCACCCAACCATCTCCGTTTTCTAATGCGGAGCTCACTTTCTCATAGAAATGTAAGAGATTTATCACAAATGATCCTCTTTCCCTGAAACCTTATTGTTTTTCATCAAGGGATTTCTACTTTCTGATTATCATTTCTAGTATCTTACAGACCACACCTGTTAGAGAGACCTGTCTATTGTTCAGCACAACTTACCTGACTCCTTTCTTAAAAATTAGTATGAAAATTTCCCTCCACAGTTCCCTTGGTCTTTTATTTTACCTTCATCCAGCGACATCTTGGACAACATTTCAAATGATTTTACAATCGTATCTGCACACATCTAAGACACATGTGGTAGAATTTCATAGGGACATGAGGGCAATTAGTTCAAGGTCAGTGTCCGTTGCTTTTCTGTTTTTCTCTCCTCGTTATATTTTTCCTTTCCAAGATCTCCTCTTCATTCCGTATCGTTGTATTGTGAATACAGTTTAGAACGTTTCCACAAGTTCCTTGCATGCCTTTACATCATGCCCAAGAACTTTCCCCGCTGCATCCTTGAGCCTTATTGACTGCTCTTTGCCTGACACTTTACTCGGATGATCTTATGGAAAAGTCTCGCACTGTCTTGCATCACCCACTAGCCTCGTCCACTGTATACCTTTCAAAGTCTCTCTGGTCGTCCTTTTTGATCCTGTAATATTCGTTTCTTGCTTCCCCGTTTGTTTTCAAAAGATATTTAGTTTTGTGTAGTTTGCATAATTATATCTCCGTTTTGGTGTCTGTTTTTTTTTGTCTGTTCTTTCTACGTTCTCGTTTACCTCGTAATCAGACTCGAGCTTAACATGACCCCCTTATTTTTTTTCGATTGATGTATTATGTATGATATCTCAGTTTCTATGCTATTTTGTACGAAGACAATATCTTAATGAGAGTATGTCAGCCCCTCTGGTAAAGGGATCCATAGTGATGTACTGGACAGAACATCTTCCCGTACGCACTCTGAAAACCTTGCGTCTCCTTGGCTCTGTGGCGATGAGAACCCAACCCACTCCTTGTTAGACCCTCCCATATCTGGGAGGTCGGGAATTCTCTACATCACGTGCCATCCTTCCAAGTTCATTGCATGAGGTAGAATATTGACAACGCTCCCCTTCGCATCGTTTCGCTTTTCCTTTGTTTGGAAGATGGTCTTCTTCTTCTAGCCTGAAGAACAACATAGAATTGATGTATGCATGTCTGTTTTGGCTGTGATGGTAGTTGACCAAAGGATGGCCAGAGAGAGAGAGAGAGAGAGAGAGAGAGAGAGAGAGAGAGAGACCATAACACCTTATAGACCACGATAATCACATCGAATTAGCGAGTCGATGTAACACGTCATTTTACGAGTAAACAAAGCAGGGAAGATTAAGGCCTTCTCTCCTCTTCTCCCTCGTAGCTCAATCCATTAAGGTTAGATGGCAGGAAAAATATCAGGATAATCCAGTATCCATAATTTACCAGTTTTGATTTTTCATTCTGCGTGGCAGAGGGTGAGGAGATAGAAAATGTACCTGCGCTCTGGAGGGAGAGGGACGAACTGTAAATATTTTCTCCCCTAAGTTGACACGCGTGCTATGGGTCCCGCCACTTTTCAAGGAGTTGATTACTCAGCTGCCAGCATTGCCATGTTCCTATCTATCTCTGTCTTTTATCATACATATATATATATATATATATATATATATATATATATATATATATATATATATATATATATAAATATATAAATATATGCGTAAGACAAGGGAGCAAAGGGGAACTTCAGTGAAGGGCGCAAATGGGGAGGTGATAACAAGTAGTGGTGATGTGAGAGGGAGATGGAGTGAGTATTTTGAAGGTTTGTTGAATGTGTTTGATGATAGAGTGGCAGATATAGGGTGTTTTGGTCGAGGTGGTGTGCAAAGTGAGAGGGTTAGGGAAAATGATTTGGTAAACAGAGAAGAGGTAGTGAAAGCTTTGCGGAAGATGAAAGCCGGCAAGGCAGCAGGTTTGGATGGTATTGCAGTGGAACTTATTAAAAAAGGGGGTGACTGTATTGTTGACTGGTTGGTAAGGTTATTTAATGTATGTATGACTCATGGTGAGGTGCCTGAGGATTGGCGGAATGCGTGCATAGTGCCATTGTACAAAGGCAAAGGGGATAAGAGTGAGTGCTCAAATTACAGAGGTATAAGTTTGTTGAGTATTCCTGGTAAATTATATGGGAGGGTATTGATTGAGAGGGTGAAGGCATGTACAGAGCATCAGATTGGGGAAGAGCAGTGTGGTTTCAGAAGTGGTAAAGGATGTGTGCATCAGGTGTTTGCTTTGAAGAATGTATGTGAGAAATACTTAGAAAAGCAAATGGATTTGTATGTAGCATTTATGGATCTGGAGAAGGCATATGATAGAGTTGATAGAGATGCTCTGTGGAAGGTATTAAGAATATATGGTGTGGGAGGAAAGTTGTTAGAAGCAGTGAAAAGTTTTTATCGAGGATGTAAGGCATGTGTACGTGTAGGAAGAGAGGAAAGTGATTGGTTCTCAGTGAATGTAGGTTTGCGGCAGGGGTGTGTGATGTCTCCATGGTTGTTTAATTTGTTTATGGATGGGGTTGTTAGGGAGGTAAATGCAAGAGTTTTGGAAAGAGGGGCAAGTATGAAGTCTGTTGGGGATGAGAGAGCTTGGGAAGTGAGTCAGTTGTTGTTCGCTGATGATACAGCGCTGGTGGCTGATTCATGTGAGAAACTGCAGAAGCTGGTGACTGAGTTTGGTAAAGTGTGTGGAAGAAGAAAGTTAAGAGTAAATGTGAATAAGAGCAAGGTTATTAGGTACAGTAGGGTTGAGGGTCAAGTAAATTGGGAGGTGAGTTTGAATGGAGAAAAACTGGAGGAAGTGAAGTGTTTTAGATATCTGGGAGTGGATCTGGCAGCGGATGGAACCATGGAAGCGGAAGTGGATCATAGGGTGGGGGAGGGGGCGAAAATTCTGGGGGCCTTGAAGAATGTGTGGAAGTCGAGAACATTATCTCGGAAAGCAAAAATGGGTATGTTTGAAGGAATAGTGGTTCCAACAATGTTGTATGGTTGCGAGGCGTGGGCTATGGATAGAGTTGTGCGCAGGAGGATGGATGTGCTGGAAATGAGATGTTTGAGGACAATGTGTGGTGTGAGGTGGTTTGATCGAGTGAGTAACGTAAGGGTAAGAGAGATGTGTGGAAATAAAAAGAGCGTGGTTGAGAGAGCAGAAGAGGGTGTCTTGAAGTGGTTTGGGCACATGGAGAGAATGAGTGAGGAAAGATTGACCAAGAGGATATATGTGTCGGAGGTGGAGGGAACGAGGAGAAGAGGGAGACCAAATTGGAGGTGGAAAGATGGAGTGAAAAAGATTTTGTGTGATCGGGGCCTGAACATGGAGGAGGGTGAAAGGAGGGCAAGGAATAGAGTGAATTGGAGCGATGTGGTATACCGGGGTTGACGTGCTGTCAGTGGATTGAATCAAGGCATGTGAAGCGTCTGGGATAAACCATGGAAAGCTGTGTAGGTATGTATATTTGCGTGTGTGGACGTATGTATATACATGTGTATGGGGGGGGGTTGGGCCATTTCTTTCGTCTGTTTCCTTGCGCTACCTCGCAAACGCGGGAGACAGCGACAAAGTATAAAAAAAAAAAAAAAAATATATATATATATATATATATATATATATATATATATATATATATATATATATATATATATATATATATTTTCTTTATTTTCCTTTGTCGCTCTCTCCCGCGTTACCGAGGTAGCGCAAGGAAACAAACGAAAGAATGGCCCAACCCACCCACATACACATGTATATACATAGACGTCCACACACGCAAATATACATACCTATACATCTCAACGTATGCATATATATACACACACAGACATATACATATATACACATGTACACAGTTCATACTGTCTGCCTTTTTCATTCCCATCGCCACCCCGCAACACATGAAATAACAACCCCTTTCCCCTTCATGTGTGCGAGGTAGCGCTAGACAAGACAAAAAAGGCCACATTCATTCACACTCAGTCTCTAGCTGTCATGTAATAATGCACCGAAACCACAGCTCCCTTTCCACATCCAGGCCCCACAGAACTTTCCATGGTTTACCCCAGACTTCACATGCCCTGGTTCAGTCCATTGACAGCACGTCGACCCCGGTATACCACATCGTTCCAATTCACTCTATTCCTTGCACGTCTTTCACCCTCCTACATGTTCAGGCCCCGATCACTCAAAATCTTTTTCACTCCATCTTTCCACCTCCAATTTGGTCTCCCACTTCTCCTAGTTCCCTCCACCTCTGACACATATATCCTCTTGGTCAATCTTTCCTCACTCATTCTCTCCATGTGACCAAACCATATCAAAACACCCTCTTCTGCTCTATCAACCACACTCTTCTTATTACCACACATCTCTCTTATCCTATTATTACTTATTCTATCAAACGACCTCACGCCACATACTGTCCTCAAACATCTCATTTCCAGCACATCCACCCTCCTCCGCACGGCTCTATCCATAGCCCACGCCTCGCAACCATATGACATTGTTGGAACCACTATTCCTTCAAACATACCCATTTTTGCTTTCCGGGATAATGTTTTCGACTTCCACACATTCTTTAACGCTCCCAGAACTTTCGCCCCCTCCCCCACCCTATGATTCACTTCCGCTTCCATGGTTCCATCCGCTGGCAAATCCACTCCCAGATATCTAAAACACTTCACTTCCTCAAGTTTTTCTCCATTTAGACTTACCTCCCAATTGACTTGTCCCTCAACTCTACTGTACCTAATAACCTTGTTCTTATTCACATTTACTCTCAGATTTCTTCTTTCACACTTTTTACCAAACTCGGTCACCAGCTTCTGCAGTTTCTCACATGAATCAGCCACCAGCGCTGTATCATCAGCGAACAACAACTGACTCACTTCCCAAGCTCTCTCATTCACAACAGACTGCATACTTGCCCCTCTTTCCATAACTCTTGCATTCACCTCCCTAACAACCCCATCCATAAACAAATTAAACAACTATGGAGACATCACACACCCCTGCCGCAAGCCTACAGTCACTGAGAACCAATCACTTTCCTCTCTTCCTACACGTACACATGCCTTACATTCTCGATAAAAACTGTTCACTGCTTCTAACAACTTGCCTCCCACACCATATATTCTTAATACCTTCCACAGAGCATCTCTATCAACTCTATCATATGCCTTCTCCAGATCCATAAATGGTACATACAAATCCATTTGCTTTTCTCAGTATTTCTCACATACATTCTTCAAAGCAAACACCAGATGCACACATCCTCTACCACTTCTGAAACCACACTGTTCTTCCCCAATCTGATGCTCTGTACATGCATTCACCCTCTCAATCAATACCCTCCCATGTAATTTCCCAGGAATACTCAACAAACTTATACCTATGTAATTTGAGCACTCACTTTTATCCCCTTTGCCTTTGTACAATGACACTATGCAAGCATTCCGCCAATCCTCAGGCACCTCACCATGAGTCATACATTAAATAACCTTACCAACCAGTCAGCAATACAGTCACCCCCTTTTTTTTTTTTTTTTATAAATTCCACTGCAATACCATCCAAACCCACCGCCTTGCCGGCTTTCATCTTCCGCAAAGCTTTTACTACCTCTTCTCTGTTTACCAAATCATTTTCCCTAACCCTCTCACTTTGCACATCACCTCGACCAAAACACCGTATATCTGCCACTCTATCATCAAACATTCAACAAACCTTCAAAATACTCACTCCATCTCCCTCTCACATCCCCACTACTTGTTATCACCTCCCCATTAGCCCCCTTCACTGAAGTTCCCATTTGTTCCCTTGTCTTACGCACTTTATTTACCTCCCTCCAAAACATCTTTTTATTCTCTCTAAAATTCAATGATACTCTCTCACCCCAACTCTCTTTTGCGTATGTTCTATGATATATATATATATATATATATATATATATATATATATATATATATATATATATATATATATATATATATATATACATACATATATATATATATATTATATTTTTTTTATTTTGCTTTGTCGCTGTCTCCCGCGTTTGCGAGGTAGCGCAAGGAAACAGACAAAAGAAATGGCCTAACCCACCCCCATACACATGTATATACATACACGTCCACTCACGCAAAATACATACCTATACATCTCAATGTACACATATATATACACACACAGACACATACATATCAACCCATGCACACAATTCACACTGACTGCCTTTATTCATTTTCATCCCCACCTCGCCACACATGGAATACCATCCCGCTCCCCCCTCATGTGTGCGAGGTAGCGCTAGGAAAAGACAACAAAGGCCCCATTCGTTCACACTCAGTCTCTAACTGTCATACAATAATGCCCGAAACCACAGCTCCCTTTCCACATCCAGGCCCCACACAACTTTCCATGGTTTACCCCAGACGCTTCACATGCCCTGATTCAATCCACTGACAGCACGTCAACCCCGGTATACCACGTCGATCCAATTCACTCTATTCCTTGCCCGCCTTTCACCCTCCTGCATGTTCAGGCCCCGATCACTCAAAATCTTTTTCACTCCATCTTTCCACCTCCAATTTGGTCTCCCACTTCTCCTCGTTCCCTCCACCTCCGACACATGTATCCTCTTGGTCAATCTTTCCTCACTCATTCTCTCCATGTGCCCAAACCATTTCAAAACACCCTCTTTTTCTCTCTCAACCACGCTCTTTTTATTTCCACACATCTCTCTTACCCTTACATTACTTACTCAATCAAACCACCTCACACCACACATTGTCCTCAAACATCTCATTTCCAGCACATCCACCCTCCTGCGCACAACTCTATCCATAGCCCACGCCTCGCAACCATACAACATTGTTGGAACCACTATTCCTTCAAGCATACTCATTTTTGCTTTCCGAGATAATGTTCTCGACTTCCACACATTCTTCAAGGCTCCCAGGAATTTTACCCCCTCCCCCACCCTGTGATTCGCTTCCGCTTCCATGGTTCCATCCGCTGCCAGATCCACTCCCACATATCTAAAACACTTTACTTCCTCCAGTTTTTCTCCATTCAAACTTACCTCCCAATTGACTTGACCCTCAACCCTACTGTACCTAATAACCTTGCTCTTATTCACATTTACTCTTAACTTTCTTCTTTCACACACTTTACCAAACTCAGTCACCAGCTTCTGCAATTTCTCACATGAATCAGCCACCAGCGCTGTATCATCAGCGAACAACAACTGACTCACTTCCCAAGCTCTCTCATTCACAACAGACTTCATACTTGCCCCTCTTTCCAAAACTCTTGCATTCACCTCCCTAACAACCCCATCCATAAACAAATTAAACAACCATGGAGACATCACACACCCCTGCCGCAAACCTACATTTACTGAGAACCATTCACTTTCCTCTCTTCCTACACGTACACATGCCTTACATCCTCGATAAAAACTTTTCACTGCTTCTAACAACTTGTCTCCCACACCATATATTCTTAATACCTTCCACAGATCATCTCTATCAACTCTATCATATGCCTTCTCCAGATCCATAAATGGTACATACAAATTCATTTGCTTTTCTAAGTATTTCTCACATACATTCTTCAAAGCAAACACCTGATGCACACATCCTCTCCCACTTCTGAAACCACACTGCTCTTCCCCAATCTGATGCTCTGTACATGCCTTCACCCTCTCAATCAATACCCTCCCATATAATTTACCAGGAATACTCAACAAACTTATACCTCTGTAATTTGAGCACTCACTCTTATCCCCTTTGCCTTTGTACAATGGCACTATGCACGCATTCCGCTAATCCTCAGGCACCTCACCATGAGTCATACATACATTAAATAACCTTATCAAGCAGTCAACAACACAGTCACCCCCTTTTTTAATAATTTCCACTGCAATAAAATCCAAACCTGCTGCCTTGCCGGCTTTCATCTTCCGCAAAGCTTTTACTACCTCTTCTCTGTTTACCAAATCATTTTTCCTAACCCTCTCACTTTGCACACCACCTCGACCAAAACATCCTATATCTGCCACTCTATCATCAAACACATTCAACAAACCTTCAAAATACTCACTCCATCTCCTTCTCACATCACTACTACTTGTTATCACCTCCCCATTAGCGCCCTTCACTGAAGTTCCCATTTGCTCCCTTGTCTTACGCACTTTATTTACCTCCTTCCAGAACATCTTTTTATTCTCCCTAAAATTTAATGATACTCTCTCACCCCAACTCTCATTTGCCCTCTTTTTCACCTCTTGCACCTTTCTCTTGACCTCTTGTCGCTTTCTTTTATACATCTCCCACTCAATTTCATTTTTTCCCTGCAAAAATCGTCCAAATGCCTCTCTCTTCTCTTTCACTAATACTCTTACTTCTTCATCCCACCACTCACTACCCTTTCTGATCAACCCACCTCCCACGCTTCTTATGCGTTCAACAACGCTCGTTTTTTGTTTTGGAAAATCATATGTTTACCAAATGGCGTCCTAGCTTCGTCTCTTCGATGTATATCAACTGACATATTTCTCTCTTGTGTCTCCCCTGATGACGTAATCATTACACGAAAGTGCACTTGGGAACTTATCGTGTTTCATTTTCCCCGTGCACTCATAAGAATATATATATATATATATATATATATATATATATATATATATATATATATATATATATATATATATATAGGAGGGAACGAGTAGAAGTGGGAGACCAAATTGGAGATGGAAAGATGGAGTGAAAAAGATTTTGTGTGATCGGGGCCTGAACATGCAGGAGGGTGAAAGGAGGGCAAGGAATAGAGTGAATTGGATCGATGTGGTATACCGGGGTTGACGTACTGTCAGTGGATTGAATCAGGACATGTGAAGCGTCTGGGGTAAACCATGGAAAGCTGTGTATGTATGTATATTTGCGTGTGTGGACGTATGTATATACATGTGTATGGGGGTGGGTTGGGCCATTTCTTTCGTCTGTTTCCTTGCGCTACCTCGCAAACGCGGGAGACAGAAAAAAAAAAAAAAATATATATATATATATATATATATATATATATATATATATATATATATATATATATATATATATATATATATTCTTTTCTTTCTTTCAAACTATTCGCCATTTCCCGCGTTAGCGAGGTAGCGTTAAGAACAGAGGACTGGGCCTTGGAGGGAATATCCTCACCTGGCCCCCTTCTCTGTTCCTTGTTTTGGAAAATTAAAAAACGAGAGGGGAAGATTTCCAGCCCCCCGCTCCCTCCCCTTTTAGTCGCCTTCTACGACACGCAGGGAATACGTGGGAAGTATTCTTTCTCCCCTATCCCCAGGGATATATATATATATATATATATATATATATATATATATATATATATATATATATATATATATATATATGAATGATTGAATGAATGGGAACTATTCATGAGTGATAAGTGAACGGTGTTGTATTGGTGTATGACATATGAGAAGTCAGCAATCAGAAAAGAAAAATTGGAATATAATTCTTGACATAAGTTCAAGAAATAGAATTTATAATTGAATGAATAGTAAGTTTTTTTTTGGAAATGATACAAAATAGTGTGATTTTAAGAAAACAGAATATAGCGTGATTTTTTTATAAATAAAATTGTGTAAAATCGTATAGATTACATAAAAATAATGTAGTTTTGTCAGGATAAGAGAGAATGAGTTGGAATTCTATTTAGAAAACAGAAAATTAATTGTAAATTTTTTCATTACTCAAAAGTTTATCATCTTTATTCATGTCGGAGATAAAAGAAACATATCAATAGATTGGTTCCTACTGCATCAGAATTCTTAGTTTTTATAAGCTTTACATACACCATATTGATTGATTAGTCAGTTGTAAGTTTACATGATAACCTTGGCTTTATTGGGTCAACCTTGGCTTTATTGACCCAAGATCAGATGACAATCTTAGCCTTATTGACCCAAGGTCGGATGAAAACCTTGGCGGGTCCTAACCAAAGGTACGATGACAACCGTAGGCAGGTATTGTCTTAAGGCCAGATGGCAAAGTTGGCAGGCATAACTCTAGGTCAGCTGAGCGCCTTGGAAGGTATCTGATGATATTTCCAGCTGATACTAACCCCAGAAGGCTATATAATCTCCAGTTACAGTTAGATGTGGGGGAGGAGTGTGTCTGCTGGTGTATGAACTAATGAATGATACGAGGCTGCGAGTGGAGTGTGTTAGCAGGTGTCCCTCGGTGATGACCACCTCGCCGATCGACAACGTCTGTCGGCGATAACGTCAGCGAAGAGCTGCTCCTTGACGCTTTGAATTCAACAGTTCGGTCTCGCACTAGTTCCATGAACAGGCTTCTCTTCGTCCTTAACTTAGTTAACAGATTCTTAGCGCTTGATGGCTCCTTTAACAGGCTGCTTCTTCACTGGCTGCGTCGTCGTTAACCGGCCTCAAAGAGTACTACCCTAACCTTGTCTCGCTGGTTAGGTTCGTCCAGAGCAGTTTATGCATTGCATTGGGCGTTTTCCGTTCGCATACTCCCTACATTGTGCGGGTTTGATTTAGACAGATATACACGTTTAGTTAAAACTATATATCAGGTGGTGGATGTACTAATTAGCAAGTTAATTAGCAGTTGATGGATGTGCTAATTAATAAGTCTTGCAATGAGTAGATGGTGCGGTGGTAACTAAGAGGAACTCGGCAACGTAAAACCTCGAGCACGTTGGTTCGACCCTTCACTATGATGACCATATCAAATGCTGGTCTGTGTATACAAGTTGTGTGACGGTAGAAAAAGTTTGAGACTGGCTCCCATGAGTGTAGAATTCCCTTCCCTTGCAGTACATATAGGTAATTACACACACACACACACACACACACACACACACACACACACACACACACACAAGAGCCTTTGTGGTGCAGTAGTTAGCATTTCGATCCACCACATTCACGGGCCCAGGTTCGAATCCCGGGCGGTAGGCTCACAGCCAACTCGACTGCACATCCTCCCCTTAATGGATGGATGCTGTGCGGAAACTGGGTGTGTGTACATACATAGAATTAAGACATGGTAAATATACAAGGTTAAGAGACTGGGCAACACGAGTGTAAGACTCTCTCCCTGTAACACACACACACACACACACACACACACACACGTCGACCTGCTATGTCTCTCTCCTCCTCCTCCTCCTCCTCTTCTCCCCTCTCTCCCTCCACAGCTTGATACTTGGATTGCGCCTCATTGGAACCCACTATCTTCGCACAAGCGTGTCTGCCACCAATTAATTTGATTGTGTAAGATCTATAGATATTTGATACCTTTATCAGTGAATTAGTGACCAAGCAACTCGCTCAAGTGAGTCTCTCTCCCTCGTGAGGTCCGTGACGGCGTTGTAACCCCCTCGGTGTAAACACCGGGTCACTCTTCTCCTCCACCAGTTGGTCAGTTGTGACCCAGCTGTCCACAGTGACTTTATGGCTATTTCCTCTGGGGGTCTGAGATCGTCCGACCGACGTGCGTCACCCCATGAGGCCACATGCGTAGTGAGAGTGTACGCGGTCTTAGAATTATATTTTAACACCTGAAGAAGGTGTTAGAAAAGAATTATCGGTTGGTGGATGTAGCTTATATTGACGGGTCATAATGACCCTGGCAGTTGATAGGCCTAAAGACAAAACGACCATCCGTCACCAAAGTCGCCTTCTACCAATCAGTGCTCGTACAGATGCAAGAATGGCCCTCTGCCTACTGCAAATAGCATAGTCTTCCCATAATCATGTGTATGTCGCGTACTATATTACTGTAACGCAATCAACGTGAAATTATTCATCACCTAATGTTCGCTGTTAAATACTTATGTCAACACAGTATCACTAGATTTCCACAAGTATGTAACTTCTCGTCATTTAATGTTCGTCGTCAACATGTAACGTTACATCGCGTTATGTCAGCTAGTCACCACTAAATGTATAATGTATAAACCATAGAATCTGCGCTGTATAGCGTCCTATACTATGTAGATAAACACGTGTGCTGAACCGTAGCGATATCCAGCCCACTTTGATCGTAAGCTCTTTAATGACCCCCGCTATTATGTGATTCCTTAATGGTATATTTTCTGTCGAATGGTTGCCTGAATTCAGTAAATCGTTCTTTATATATTTATTTCATACACACACACACACACACACACACACACACACACACGCCTACAGAGCTACACTGACCGCATCCCTTGCCGAACTGTGAGGAAGTGTAGGCAAAGTTCGAGTCCGTCTACATAAAATCCAGTTCATCAGCCGTTTTGCATCTCCCTCTGACCCTCCCGACGAACTTGACTTTCACGCGGAAAATAAGGTCTTGACTTTGTTTATACTGGGAGATGCAGACTATAGATTGCAATGGTGCCTAGCTATAGTCTGTAGCCTTCTGTGTTGGTGCCTCAGTATAGGTTATGGCGTTTTGTATTTGTGCCTGAATATAGATTATGCCCGGCTATATTGGCCCTTCCATTTGCAATATAAACATCTACATTGAAGTTCAAATTTAGGCCATAGTCTTGTTTATTGTTTCCAAAATATAGAGCCTTTTGTGAATAGTGCCCACGTGTGAATATATCCTTCTATATTGGGTCTGGAATGTCTGTTATTGCCTTCTATATTGGTGCCAAAATACAAGATATATCCTTTTTGTACATAGTGCCCTAAAATAGGCTATATCCATCCATTTTGGTGCCCGAATGAAGTTCACCGCCTTCTATATTTTGCCTGAATATAGGTCAAAGTCCTCTATATTGTTAAAGAGGGCATATACAGCCGTTTATATTGGTGCCCGAATATAGGTCAGTCTTCTATATTCGTAACCGAATATAGGTCACAGCCCGAGGATAGGTTATAGTCTTCTATATTCGTAACCGAACATAGTTCACAACCTTCTATATTCGTGCTTTCAACGAACGTTTAACATGTGCTTTCTTTTCTTTTTCACTTCTCCCTCGTGAGGTTCTAGCTTTTAGAAGCTTCATTCTGATTTGCATTATTGAATTTGTTCCTTTGTTGGTCGTTGAAAAAGTTTAAAACACTTTTTATTTTAGTTAGTAGCGGAGCGTTTTGTGTGCTCTGAATACTGTGCTTATACCTCGGTGATACCATTGTCCCCCAGGACGAACTCGAAAATACCTTGCATAAATTGTCCCCCGTCGCTTGGTGATTCACTGAACACATTCCCCACCCCCCATGCTGTCCCTCACGTGCAAGATTTTATTGTACATTTTACACCAATAACTCGCGGGTTCTGTAAGGTATTCGGCAACGAGGGCAAATTTTTTTTTTGGTCAGTTGGGGGGGAAGTATCTGTGGTAGTGGACTCCGTATGTTTTGGCCTTACAGCAGACTCGTATAGAGGGCTGGAGAAGATGTAAGGAAGTTTGGTACTGTGTCTTGCCTCCCCCCCAGCACCTGACGTGGTCGACACCACATCTGGCGGGAGTTGAGCGGAAATGAGGCTTTGTCTGCAAAACTTTCTGAGCACACCGATACTGTCCATGAACGGGACGGTACTGCCCTTTAGCACGACGGTACGATCCTTGAGCGGGACGATACTGTCCTTGAGCACGAAGATACTGTCCTTGAGCACGACGGTACGATCCTTGAGCGGGACGATACTGTCCTTGAGCGGGACGATACTGTCCTTGAGCACGACGGTACGATCCTTGAGCGGACGGTACTAACTTGAGCGGAGCGGTCCGATCCTTTAGCACGACGGTACGATCCTTGAGCATGACGGTACTGCCCTTGAACACACAAGACTTAGGTATGATGATGGTCGATAGGCTGGCCTTCAGCCTGACCCATGAGCTTCAGTTCCAAGGACATGGCTGTCATTATACCCAAGGGTCGTACCGTCGTGCTCAGGGGCCATACCGTCGTGCTTAGGAGGTGTATCTGGTCGTTTGGAGCACTTGGCGGTAATGCCGATCCTCAGACAGTATCGGAAACATATGTTTTCGGTCTGTCAAGTGTTTGTATGAATACTGTTTTTGTATGTTACTGGACGAGTGTTTTACACGTGTTCCTCCGTCTCTGAACCTCATATGTATGTATCATGTATTTACTCCAGTTCACACACACACACACACACACACACACACACACACACACACACACACACACACAACCATCTCCGAGGGCAGGATGAACTCCCTGTTTCGGTGCAGACCGAATGCAACACGCGTGTGTGTGTGTGTGTGTGTATGTGTGTGTGTGTGTGTGTGGAGAGAGAGTCCACACGAAGGTTTATCGCAGCTCATCTGTGCTGGTGTCTCCACTCGTGTCTGTGTGTCCAAGTCGTTCTTTCCCTCCCTCCCTCCCTCCCTATCTCAGACACTCCAGAAGAAAAAATATATCCCCTCACCTCACCCCACCTCACCTCACCCCACCTCCCATCAGAACACAAACCTCTATCACGAGAAGTTTTGAGGGTTGCTCAAAAGGCTAGGTATGGCGGGGCCGGGAGAGAGAGAGAGAGAGAGAGAGAGAGAGAGAGAGAGAGAGAGAGAGAGAGAGAGAGAGAGAGTAACAGCGTCAAGTTTTCTCAAGAAAGGGTTAAGATAGCCAGTGATATGGAACCCTCAGTGGCCAACTGTATCTTGGATCTTCCATACGAACTGGGTGTGTGTGTGTGTGTGTGTGTGTGTGTGTGTGTGTGTGTGTGTGACCAAGCAGAAGGCCACATAAGAATGTGATGGACGTAATCTTCGGATAAGAATGAAATTCACCAGACGGAGCCGATTGACTGTAACTTTTTTTTTTTTGTTTTGTTTTCGTCGGGAAACGACTCGATAGAGGGCAGCACCGTCGGTGGCCCTTATGATAGAGATGAAGTCTTCGTAAAGGGTACGATACATGGGAGACTCACTTCATGCCCTGCTGGGGAAAAGGTCAAAAGAATACTCCCCATTTTATTTTTTGAGATGAATTATGAGAAAACATACACATATCTGTAAACAGAGAGGACATAGTGAACTACACTATGTATAGACTGAAGTACGGAAATGGGGGGGAAATCTATATCTTGCCTGGCTTGGAGTGGCGTCAAACATCGTTTGGTTAGGTTGGCGTTGCAGGATTATGGAAAGTGAATCCTCCTCCCGACGCACGGACCACGAAAGGATCCTACGCCATATACCTTGTGTGTGTGTGTGTGTTTACGTTTACCCAGGATGAGAGGCGGATCCACCCTCTGCCTGGGGGCCCTCTTGTTGCTGGAGTTCCGTGATTTGATTTCTTTCCAAATTTGAGTCGGGATTTTTAGACTTTTTTTTTACCTTTCTTCTTCCCGGTCTTGTCCCCACGCTGGGCTCCCTCATGCTTTATCCTCCTCTCGGCGTCTATATAATGATGGGAAACTCAAGGACGCTATTACTGTCCCAAACAGACGACCTCGTCATAAACCATCGGATCTTCTGGTATCTAGTTAACCCATGAGTTTCCACTTACATCCTCTTCCTCCACCTCTTTGTCCTTTCAGTGCTTCATCTTCTCCTCCCCTCTATCATTTGACTTTCCTTCCTTCCTCCTCCTCCTCACCATCTGGCTTACCTTCCTGCCTTTCTCATCACCATCTGGCTTACCTTCCTTCCTCCTCCTCACCATCTGGCTTACCTTCCTTCCTCCTCCTCACCATCTGGCTTACCTTCCTTCATCTCCTCACCATCTGGCTTACCTTCCTTCCTCTCCTCACCATCTGGCTTACCTTTCTTCCTCCTCCTCACCATCTGGCTTACCTTCCTTCCTCTCCTCACCATCTGGCTTACCTTCCTTCCTTTCTCCTCACCATCTGGCTTACCTTCCTTCTTCCTCCCCACCATCTGGCTTACATTCCTTCCTCCTCCTCACCATCTGGCTTACCTTCCTTCCTCCTCCTCACCATCTGGCTTACCTTCCTTCCTCTCCCCACCATCTGGCTTACCTTCCTTCCTCCTCCTCACCATCTGGCTTACCTTCCTTCCTCCTCCTCACCATCTGGCTTACCTTCCTTCCTCTCCCCACCATCTGGCTTACCTTCCTTCCTCCTCCTCACCATCTGGCTTACCTTCCTTCCTCCTCATCACCATCTTCACTTGTCTCCCTCCTTTTCTTAAGTTCTTCCTCACCTGCCCTTTTCTTTCCCCCCCCCCCCCACCCGTTACCTCTCTTGGCTCCACTTATCGCCATCATCTCTTCCCCCTTATCCTTCTTCCCCCATTGGCCCTATTCCCGCCCCAACACACCCTCCCCATTAACTAATGGGAATGGGGCAGGAGGTGGGCAGCTCCAGTGGCGTGGAGTAATCACCCCCAAAATCTTATCTCTCCTTCTTTGGAGATTCTTTTGAGGCCAAGTGTCTCATTCAGAAGCTGGGAGGAGGAGGGGGTGATGGAGGGAGAGGCTCGAGAGGGAGGGGTGATGGAGGGAAGAGGGGAGGGAGGGGTGATAAAGGAGAAGGGTATGGAAGAGGGCTGATGGAGGAGAATATTGGTGAGGAAGGATGATAGTGGCGGAGAGAAAATGAGAAGGTGAATAATGGATGAGGAGGGAGAGAATAGGACGAAGAAGCACAGGTAGAGTACCTACGACGAGTACTTTTAACGAGTACGTTTAACGAGTACCTACGACGAGTACTTACGACGAGTACTTACGACGAGTACTTACGACGAGTACTTTTAACGAGTACTTACGACGAGTACTTTTAACGAGTACGTAGGACGAGTAGTTACGTCGAGTACTTTTGACAAGTACCTGCGACGAGTACCTACGACGAGTACTTTTGACGAGTACCTACGACGAGTACTTACAACGAGTACTTGCGACGAGTACCTACGACGAGTACTTACAACGAGTACTTGCGACGAGTACCTACGACGAGCTACGCATGATTTACGTGTTGTCGAATGTTGTACAACGCGAGAGGGAGAGATTGCGTATTTGTGGACTGAATGCCAGGAGCCCACGTGTGGGTAAAGCAGAAAGAGACAGCTAGCTACCTGGGCGAAAGGAGTGACGCTTGACAGCCACCGAAGTGCTGGCTCACCTCGCAGCCGTCATTAACCCTCCCGACATCCAGGCGGGTAGTACCGGTAATACACCTCCCTGGTCGGTGGCTGCCTACCGAGGATAAGGGAGGATAGGGAGTGAGGGTGGTGAAGGGAGAGTTGCAGCCAAGGCTACAGGCCCCGTCTGGTCCATAGCGGAGGATACTAGGTGAGTGACAGACACCAGGTGCCAAAACATAGAGAGAGAGAGAGAGAGAGAGAGAGAGAGAGAGAGAGAGAGAGAGAGAGAGAGAGAGAGAGAACATGGAACAACAGAGACAAAGATGTGAAATGAATCTAGAAACATGTTTAAAAAAAAGATGTGTACATAAGTACTGTTGTAGTACGAGTCGTGGCTGACTGGAAAAAAGTGAGAAATTGTGTATGATGAGAGCATACAGGTTTGAAAAATGGTTAAGATAATAGTTGTGTCAAGAGATGAGACCCCACGAGTCATACCCCACACACACACACACACACACACACACACACACACACACACACACACACACACACACGAGTAAATCCCTTAGGCTTCACATCTGGTGTTTTATGTATTCTTATTCAGGCTGGGAAAGTGTATGTGTGTGTGTGTGTGTGTGTGTGTAACAAGGATGAGAAAGAAGGGAGAAGCAGGTAGCTGGCTGAGTGAGATTACGATAAAGATGTCTGTCTATATGTACTATATCTTCATCTTGAGGAGAGTGTTGTTCTTGTAGCTTCATCTTGAGGCTAGAGTTGATCAAGTGCCTTCATCTTTGGGAGAAAATAGTGATAAGATGTACTATATAAATGTCTTCGTCTCTTATTTTTTTGTAACTTCCTAAATCAAAATCTCTCTTCAGTTGTGGTTTCCGTCTTTTCTCTCAATTTGTGTTGTATATAACTGTTATTGTGGGTTGCATAACTGTTGTTTTGGGTTGAGAAGCCGTTACCGTGGGTTTTACAGCTGTTGCTCCGTGGATGTTGTCGTGTGGTGTAGCCCTGTTGACGTAGTGGTGGCGATGGTCTTCTTAAAGTACGTGTCGTAATGTCCTTACTCAGTGGTGCGCTCAACTGTGATGTTACATATCACGACAGCATTACACCTTTAATGACGCGTGACTCTTGCATCTAATGGGTATTGTGTAATTCCCCAAGAACCTGTGTGAATATATATATATATATATATATATATATATATATATATATATATATATATATATATATATTATTTATTTATTTGTTTGTTTTGCTTTGTCGTCGCTGTCTCCCGCGTTAGCGAGGTAGCGCAAGGAAACAGACGAAAGAATGGCCCAACCCACCCATATACACATGTATATACATACACGTCCACACACGCAAATATACATACCTATACATCTCAACGTATACATATATATACACACACACAGACATATACATATATACTCATGTACATAATTCATACTGTCTGCCTTTATTCATTCCCATCGCTACCCCGCCACACATGAAATAACAACCCCCTCCCCCCTCATGTGTGCGAGGTAGCGCTAGGAAGACAACAAAGGCCCCATTCGTTCACACTCAGCCTCTAGCTGTCATGTAATAATGCACTGAAACCACAGCTCCCTTTCCACATCCAGGCCCCAGAAAACTTTCCATGGTTTACCCCAGACGCTTCACATGCCCTGGTTCAATCCATTGACAGCACGTCGACCCCGGTATACCACATCGTTCCAATTCACTCTATTCCTTGCACGCCTTTCACCCTCCTGCATGTTCAGGCCCCGATCACTCAAAATTTTTTCACTCCATCTTTACACCTCCAATTAGGTCTCCCACTTCTCGTTCCCTCCACCTCAGACACATATACCCTCTTGGTCAATCTTTCCTCACGCATTCTCTCCATGTGACCAAAGCATTTCAAAACACCCTCTTCTGCTCTCTCAACCACACTCCTTTTATTACCACACATCTCTCTTACCCTATTATTACTTACTCGATCAAACCACCTCACACCACATATTGTCCTCAAACATCTCATTTCCAGCACATCCACCCTCCTCCGCACAACTCTATCCATAGCCCACGCCTTGCAACCATACAACATTGTTGGAACCACTATGCCTTCAAACATACCCATTTTTGCTTTCCGAGATAATGTTCTCGACTTCCACACGTTCTTCAAGGCTCCCAGAATTTTCGCCCCCTCCCCCACCCTGTTATTCACTTCCGCTTCCATGGTTCCATCCGCTGCCAAATCCACTCCCAAATATCTAAAACACTTCACTTCCTCCAGTTTTTCTCTTCAAACTTACTTCCCAAAACATATATATATATATATATATATATATATATATATATATATATATATATATATATATATATATATATATATATTTTGAATATGCCAACACGTGGGTATTCTCAGCACGCATATTCTCACCAGGATATTGTATATGATATTTCCCATCTCCTGTATGTACTTCTCAGCCTCACGCCAAGTATTCTCACATCTTTTTGTGTATTCATGCCATTTGAATACGTCCCCACCACTCGCTCTGGTCTCCAGATATTTGTTTGCCTCCTCCAACACCTCAGTATATTTCCGACAGTTTCTTGTATTTCACAACACATTTACATATGTTCACGAGACTTAGGTGCACTTGGCAGCACTGCTGTGGACTACCTGGCACCTGTGTGGAATCGTTAGGACTTGCGTGGACTCGCGAGCATTTGTGTGGACTCACCTGTACTTGCTTGGACTCGTTAGCACATCCCTGCACTCTCTAGGACTTGCGTGGACTCGCTGGCATCTGAGTGGGCCCCTCAGCACTTGGTGCGGACTGTGTAGAAGCTATGTGGATTTTCCAGGTCTTGTGTGGAATCCCCAGCTCCTTTAAGGGCTCCCAAGAGCTCTACTGTACTGCTCGTATACTACGTTGACTCGCCAGTACTTCCGTGGACTCCCCAGAGCAGACGATCATGGCTATGCTGGGTAGAGTACGTTTTACAGGCCGCCAGCCTTCCATCTAGACCCCAGAGGCTCCAAGCCTCCCTGTAGGACCCAGGAGGCTGCAAGCCTTCCATCAGGACCCCAGAGGCTGACAGTCTTCCAATTTAGACCCCTAGAAGCTGCCAGACTCCTCCTAGGTCCAACAGCCTGCTAGGCTTCCATATGCACCCCAGATGCTGCCAGGTTTCTGTTTGGATCCCAGAGGCTTCCAGGGTTCCAGTTAGCAGGAGTCTGGGGAGGGTATCGTGGGTGTAATCGTCAGTGGCTGTGGGTCTGTTGGTCGTCAGTTTACGTAAGGCTCGGCCAAGGCTGGTGCACAAGGTTCCCCGAGCTCCGAACTACGAGCCTCTATTTACCCCTTTTTCATCCTTCTGCCTCTTTGCTTTTTTCTCGCCTTTTCACGTCGTCTTTCATGTGTTTGTATGTTCTTTTTCCATTTATTCCCGATTTCCAGTCCTTTTTGTTTTATCCTTTTCTATTTCTTTTTTCTTATCGCTATCAGAATTTTTTCTTTAACTCAACCCCCTCCTTTTTCTTATCACATGAACCCGTCTCTCATCCTCCTCTTCCTCCACCACGATCTCCTCCTCTTCGTCTGCGTCCTCAAGCAGTGACTTCCTCTTAAGACGACACTTGATGCTCGACCACTTGGGTCAAGACCCTAAAGCTGAGGAAAAAGGAGGGAAGGAAGGGAAGGAGGGAGGGCGTGTGTGTTGATCGCTCTCCGGGAGGCGTCTAGTTCCACTAGTGCTATGGTTGGTTCTTTACGTCCAGGATATGTTTCAGTCACAGGCTGTGCTTGCGGTCAAGCTGGGTCGCGGTCTATGACGACTGTTACTCGCGGTCTAGTTGTAGACTCTGATGGCATTTTACTGCGGACGGGCGTGTGTGTCGTAGTTCCTGTCTTTGATGACTATTTCAAGGTTGTTCCTTGTGATATCTCGTGTTATACTGCATGGCTTGTTCGTGTTCTTTAGCGACTGTTAATGGCGGTCTAAGGTGCGTCGAGTTAATAGTCCCTGATGGTTGTTTCTCGTGGTTTAGAGTGCGTCTAGTTTGTGGTCTCTGACAGGTGGTTTACATAGTCTGTGGTGCATCGTGTTAGTGGTCTCTGTGCTCATTTCTCGTGGTTTCGGGTACGTTCTTCGAGTGGTTTATGTTGGTCGGTAAGTAGCCCGAGAGGAATCATGGTTACAGTCTCTAGGTCATATGAACCAATGACTTAAAAATTGAGCTGTTGTGATGCACCAGCGTCCGTAGTCCTTGTGCCCGTCTGTCCTTCGTCCATTGTGGTCCTTCCTTCGTTCTTCTGTCGTGTCTAACGTTTGTTTCGGACTCTCTTGTCGTTCTGTTATGCATGGCTTAAGCTGGTGTTGATATGTATGTGTGTGTGTGTGTGTGTGTGTGTGTGTGTGTGTATTATAAGAGAGAGAGAGAGAGAGAGAGAGAGAGAGAGAGAGAGAGAGAGAGAGAGAGAGAGAGAGAGAGAACCGTGTCGGTTTCTGGCAAGTATGCTAGTAGGTTCGAATATTGTTTAACGATTCAGCAGAGGATTATTATCATTACGTCTGTTGTTGTATCGTGTGAACCCACAGTTACACATCACTTAGGGCACGGTCGAGACCAGAGTCTTCAGGAAGAAATGTACGTTTGAGTTAGGTAAATTCTGAAGACAGAAGTCATTTGAGAGTATTTTTTGAGATATGTCTATAAGATGACGATCAGCGATGATCATTTGAGGAAATGATTTAGTTAATTAGTTAGTGAAGGATATAACTTCTGGCAGGTATGCAGGCAAACAGGAAAGGTAACGGGTAATTACGCGATAGAGAAAATGAGTTGTGAGGTAATACAGCAGCCGGCATTTATGCCCCTTGTTGAGAATATCAACACGAGACAATTACACCTGTATGTACTGGGATATATGCCAGCCCAGTATTTGTTGCAAGTTATACGCCTTGCACTGACGGCCTTTCATATGAATATACACGCTCGCATCTTGTGCCTTCCAGGGGAGTATTAGCTGCGATTTTCCCTGGCTTGTATTCCCCATGTCAACATCTTGCGTCGCAAATATTGAATATGTAAATAAACTCGTCCGAATCTTCCGGCATGATGCTTATTAAAGGCTTTTGCAGAGCCGGGTCGAGGCCGTCTGACCTTCAGCGCAGATCTGGGCACAAAGAAAACGCTGAATACTTACAAGGAAAGGCACACACACACACACACACACACACACACACACACACACACACACACACACACACACACACACAGTCTCCCTCCAATAATGGAAGTTTACAAGCAGGAAGGGATTACAGCTGGTGATGATACAGTCCTCCCTATGAAAAACTTTAATCCCACAGGAGAGGCTGAGGTTCAGCAGGGAGACGTCAGAGAGGGGCCCCAGCCCAGCTCCTAGGGCGGAGGATATTGCCAGTAAAAACAAGGAAGGATCAGTGCCAGAGTAGGAGCAGCAAGGGGGAGCGTTAGGAGTCGACGCCGATCATTATCAGAAGAGCTGGAAGCCTACACTCAGCAGAGGTCGGAAGAACAAGTCAGCATCATTATCACGAGAGAACACAGACGATATGTGATTCATCAGTTACCCTCATCAGAGGCGTGGAAAGCATCACGTACCAGAGCGGCTGAGTGGATGCAGGATTGGACATGTGTTACTGTTCAGCCGAAGTCGTCGTTGGAGAAGCTCGTGCCTGTGTGATTCGTCTGTTTTCATGTGACGGAAAAAACGTCATGAGGCAACAGCGTTTCGTATCAGGGGAGAAACAGACGACGTGAATCCTGAGGGATCGGGTTTGATGAACAGATCGTACAACGCTGGGGTGAGGGAGGATTCCGGACACCTGTGTCGGCCTCGCATGGGTTTAGGTCCTAGGCGTTGTGGTCGGCCAATACCCAATCCAGGTGTTCATCCTCCCCTCTGAGCTGGTCGATGAATGGGTACCTGTCTCAGGCAGAAGTGTGTGTGTGTGTGTGTGTGTGTGTTTACATAGGAGTAAAGACATGGTGTATATGTACAAAGTTTAGACCGGGGGGTAGCAAAAGTGTAAGCCGCTCTCCACATAACTCGCATATGATAATCCTACCAACAGACACGAGACAGAGAAGCTACGAAAGTCGGAACATCGTAGACAGTATACAGGTTCCCACCCACTTGCCCGACTCCATCGTGCCTCTCAATACGAGCAGCCAAGGTATAACCCACGAACGCTTACGGTAAGAAATAAAAAAAATATGGATACGATCGTCAATGGATCATCGGCCATGATGGGCTGGTTATGCTACGGGCCTCGCTAAAGGACGCCCAAGACCCCTCCTACTCAGCCAGTATGGGGAGCTAGAGGCGAAGGAGGAGAGGGTCCATAGCACTTTCACAAATGACGGCTTATCCCCTTGAGCATGGCTGTCCGACCATTGAGCACCGCTAGGCGACTCCCGTGAACATTAATATGCGACGCTTCAGCACGGCGAAGCAGTCCAAAGCCCGGCGATGGGACACTTAAGCATGACGGTGCGACCCTTGAACACGATGGTATGGCCCTTGAGCACGGCAGTGCGATCCTTAGGTGCGATGACTTGGTCTTTGACCTGAACCTTAAGGGTCAGGTCAGAGGCCAAGCCTTCATCCCCAAGGATCGTACCGTCGTGCTCAGGAAGTCAAAACTGTACAAGAAATCACACTTGTTGTTCGTCTGGTGACGTCCAGCTAAGAGCTAGCCCTCTGTACCATCGCACAGAGACTGATCTTCGTAGCCAATATATATATATATATATATATATATATATATATATATATATATATATATATATATATATTCCTATGAGACCACGGGGAAGATGAAGCACAATAAGTTCCCAAGTGCACTTTCGTGTAATAATCACACCATCAGGGGAGACACAAGAGAGAAATATAAGTCAGTTGATATCCATCGAAGAGACGAAGCTAGGACGCCATTTGGTAAACATGTGATTGTCCAAATCATGGACAATCACATGTTTACCAAATGGCGTCCTAGCTTCGTCTCTTCGATGGATATCAAGTGACTTATATTTCTCTCTTGTGTCACCCCTGATGGTTGTGATTATTACACCGGAATTGCACCGGGAACTTACATGTTTCATTTTCCCATGGACTCAGGAATATTTGATCCTTGCCAAAAATTGTGAATCCTATTATATATTATATTATATATATATAATATTTTTTTATATTTATTATTATATGTATATATATTCATAATTAATATACAGACAATCATCAAGTAAACTTTCCATATATTCAACAAAGCGCCCGAAGAAAGTTCAATACTTGTACGGTTGTCACCGGTGCGGCAGACATTGTAAATATCCAGAGAGTAGAACATCACACAGTAGAGAACTCAATAATCATTTAATCTTGGTGTAGTACGGCGAACGCCAGTGTAAAGTGGACCCATCCGGGTAAGTGGCACACACACAACACACACACACACACACACGGCATCGCAAAATCAGAAGTGAATCATCCGGTGACCCACCGCCACCGCAGAGCAAAAGCATAGCGACAGACAGCCGCCCTATTTAAAAGCCTGGCGATGCAAGAGCCAGACATTTTTTTCGGGAGGAACTTCTCTTGAACCACGTTTTTGTGATTTCATCTGATGTGCCTTCGTTCTGGGTCACTCCGTTGTCCTTCATTCAACACTTATTAAAACTATTTAACATTCATCACAACCACAAGCTGTGCCTAGCCAGCTGTTACTTCAGTTTTAGGACCATATTCGCTTAGTTTAGCTCTTGCATTTCTATACTTTGCTTGATTCTGTTGATTTGTAAGCTATCTATTTATGTCACGTTCTGCAGCTTGTCATTTTCGTATCATGTCCATTTCCTCGATTCACTCGATATCTAAAAATTTACTCCTCATTTTCCCGTGCGTAAATGTTTTGTACATGGCACGAGGCAGCATTACATAGCCTTACTTTTAATTTACTAAGTTTCTTTCATGTAGAGGATAGTCAAGTTCTTTACTAAGCCATATAATAGCACCACGTGTATAAAGGATTAACAACAACAAGACCCTCCTGCATCCACCACTTATGAACTTGCCCTTGTTACAAGGTACAAAGATCCCTTCCCTACCAACCCTATCATGAAGAAATTAAAAAAGAGACAACAAAAGCCAGAAGCATTCTCCCACCCACGAATATACAATCACGGGTACTTACAAGCTAACATGCCTTCCACCACTAGATGAGACTTTATAGTAAATCTGAAATGCTCCTCCCCACCAAAACTAATAAGCAGTCACTGTTAGTTAAAAGGCTTCTCCGGCATAAATCTATACAATGCTTTCTAAGATAGGTTAAAATAATACCTCCCAACCCTTCACTCATAGACCGACACATAGTGAATTAGGACCCCCCCATCGACCTGCATGCCTCACCCTACATCATACGTCGATGATAGATTGAAGAAGGACACACCAAACTAACCCCTCCCCCCACACTTACTTAGATGAGAACCTACCCCTTCCATGTAGATGAAATCATATAGGAATCAAAAAGGTCGCTCCTAACTCCATCGCTGTAGTAGGGTCGGGAACGATCTCCAGCATTCAATATCCAGAGTGAAACCACATAGATAAAACAAAAGTCGTCCACACACACTGTTTACTGGGAGAAATGGCCCCATCCGACAATCCTCCAACATCAAGGTTTGAAGCAAACTCGAATCTTCTTACTAAATTCTGCTCCATTCAGAAGGAAATTAGGGTCCCCGTCAGGAGCAAAAGTGCGCAGTCGGAGCCTTATTCTAAAAGCTTGCGAGAAAGCGAAGCATTTGTTAAGGAGCGAATAATTCGACCAGATTGTAATTGTGGTGTCTGCTTGGTGGACATTGATGTACCCTTTAAGGAAAACAATGACAAGTGTCATGTGTTGGCGATGGTTCACCATAACACAGTGACGAATTGAGAAGCTGTCGCCATCATGAATAGTGAACCCGGATCACTTGGTTAGTTCATGTCTTTGCTTAGTTCCATATCTATGGTAGTGTCTGACGTTCGATAGGTCTATATGTTATACTTTCATACAAGGATTAACGATATTTCTTCTTCTGTGAAATATATACCTGCTTATGATAGTATCATCCAGTGCAGAATTCTTGAAAAAAAACACGGTGGAAATTTGTAAGATGAATGAACTATATTAGGACGACATAATCTCATTATAAATTGAAAGAGATGTGATGATACCAATAAGCCATACGTCAGATAAGGTAGCGTTTATCTTGGCTCCAGTTATTAGGGTCATGGAAGATTTTACTGCTGACCTGATGTATGTTGTATCAGCAGTTTGAGAGGAACGTACTTCGTCACACACATTATCTGCAGTTTGTTTTGATCACCATCGTTAGTCCGTAACTCTAGTTTTCGTATGTGGTCAGTTGAAGAACACTTAGTGTGTGTCTCAAAAGTAACTAGTATTTATGGCAAAGATAACATTTTACTCAGTTTGAAATGAAAAGAAATAGTTTTTGGGTTCATGGGCGTACCAAAGAAGTGCTGGTCAGTTTCTGATAGTCTTGTAGGAAGGCGGTCAGGTATAGTAACTACATCAGTGAGACATTTAACATCTTCGTCACAGGTGGCAAACATGGTCGTGCTTTACACTTGGGAAATAATGTCATTACCCTACATCATATCCCTGAGTTGTGTTGTGATCACGGAGTAGCAGACACGGAGATACTCCGTCACACACAGTACGCTGCAGGCACTGGCTCACACAGGAACATCATCATTAAAAGTTCAGACATATATGATGCCATCACAGCAACCATATACATTTTTTTCTTTATCCTGGTTTGAAAGAAAGGAGGAGGATTGAGTCTTAAGGATACGTCTTATAAGTCAACTCTAGATTTGTGAAGAGCGGTGAGTTGCACTCGCGCCTTCCCTGGCCATGGAACCGAGTTCTTTGTACTGCAAGAGCAAGAAAAAAAAAGTTATTTGCTGTAGCTTCAACGAATAATATCTGGATTCCATGCGTTTTGTGATGTGGGTGACGGCTTCCATTCAGCAGACAGTACGTGCGCTCGGTGCTGTGCAGAAATTCGTTTGTGAAATGTATGGGCAGGATTCATTCCGTGTGTTTAGTGAGGCTGGGTATTGTGTGTTATGTACCTCGCTGCAGAGCAATAAACTGAAAGTTTGCCGCCAACAAAAGATGCTCTTAGATTATTGCCAGGCTGCTGTACGCAGAAGTGCTTTCTTATAGTACATACATGCCTTATTGGCAGTAGGGAAAGGTTGACTTTAAACTTAAGAAAAAAAGGACTCTTCATATACTAGAAAAAGGAGACGCTGCTTCGCAAGACGTTTTACCACTGATAAGTGTGATTATAAACTTAGTTAATGTGAGCTCAGCCGACGTCCCTGTAATATGTAGGGTTTGTAATGACTTGTGCTAATGCAGTGGTTGCAGTGATCAGCTCAAGGTAGTGGAAATAAAAGGTGATTCGCACAACGATGAATAATTTTGCGGAAATATGAATAACTTTTATTCATTTATTTGCACTGTGAAACATTCAAGTTTTTTCAATTACTGAAGGAAATATTCTTCATTGCCTGGATAAATTGCCTAGGTTGAATTATCTTCATATTTCACGATATGTAAACTTGTAGCATTGTGACACCGAAATGATGACAAACTTCATTCGTTGTGATAATTTGCGATTTTCAGCATAAATTAGATCAAAAATTATTTCTCCAGACCTTAATATTTTTCTCTAGATTTAACTAAATGTAATTTTGTTGTTAGAATAAATTGGATGTTGTATGTTCTTGTTTGTGAGTTGTTCGAGACCCAGTGTTCCTTTGGAGGCTTGAAACTGTTGTCTTGGTCACGTGTGTATAACTTCTTGGCGTTTTTTTTTTTTTTTTTTGTTTGCCAACTGCTGAAATGTGGCGTGAGGAACTTGAAATTGGTCAGGTCACATAGATTGTTGAATAACAACCAGAAAGTATTGACCAAGGTGCCTGGACGGTAGTCTGCATTTAGTTACGTATTGGCTAACCCTCGGTAAATGGCCTATAATGTACGAATATGAAAATGGAAAATAGCAGGTTTAAGCAAAATACCCCGAGGAACAGCATTTCCTGGTCGAGACATGGAGAGAAAAGATTTGGCCTGTTTTGCAAAACTCTGGGGTGTACGCGACTTGCTATTTACTCCAAGTACATTCATTTTATGTGTCAGTGATTCAGTAATTATCATGATTATTGAATTGCACTACCACTATGGCAGTTATTCTTCTGGTAACTTTTAATCATACGTTAGTGATGGAGTTGCGATCGGTACGATTTGATACCCGTCAAGCACTGTTACGGAGCTGCATGAACGGGGACATTCTTGTGGTCTTTCTTTTATTTTTCTTCACAGATTCTCTCTCTCTCTCTCTCTCTCTCTCTCTCTCTCTCTCTCTCTCTCTCTCTCTCTCTCTCTCTCTCTCTCTCTCTCTCTTATCCAGATGAAAGATGATTTGGCTGAAGTTTAGGCTTTGTAGGATGAATCAAATGCCCTGCCTTACACTGTAGGAAGTGCCTACTATTCTTTGATTGTGGAGTTTTGGGATTCGTATCTCGTAGACAGAGTTCCAGGGGAATGGTCCTGGAGTTTAATGTGTAGCCACACGCACTGTCTCTGACCATAATCACTGTTCCATGGTGTACTCCGCCATGTGTGAATCAGGCTAGGGTCAGTGTTTGAATAAGTCATTATGGTCATTTATCATTCGAGTGATCATTAGTTCACTAATTGCCTCCTTAACCCTTCCATCTCGATGGAGCGACGCGTCAACCGGATGATAACGACCTTTTAGTATGATTGCATGACCTTTGACCTGACCTTTAGAATGAAATCACTGTCAGAGTCACGATTCTTGATTTTTTTCAAAGTTCTTTCTCCAAACTATTGCAAAGTCTTTCCTATTTTTTTTTCTCCCGTTGAGACATTTACTGGACGTCCAGCCGCTCCACACATCCCTCTTTTCTCTCCTTGAAGTTATAAGTTCCAGCCCACACCTCGGTGTCTGTGTTAATCTTTTTTGCTATTTTTGTTTTTATCTTGAAGACGCGAGATGTCTTGATTATCTTGTGTGTGTGTGTGTGTGTGTGTGTGTG